>NW_017253139.1:811432-979301 GCF_001278385.1 Malassezia pachydermatis
ACTCGAGGCAGCGTTGTACGAAGCATGGTCGCGATGATCAAGGCCGGCTTGCTCGAGCGTGCGCCTAGGTAGATGGCATGCACGTGATTCCTCCACGGCGCAGGGGCCGCGGGCTGCATGCCATGCGAGGGCAGAATGACGTGCGCAGGAATAAGAAGCAAACGATTGAAGCTATTCTATAGCAAGCATAATCCATAGTCAGGATCTATGTACATGCTTACGCCTTCTGGGTCCACAGGTCAACGAACTCGTTCACCGACATCTTGACCAGCGAGTCGTGGTCCGTCAGCAGCGAAAGGATCTTCGACTGGCGGTTCTCATCCAGGAAGCCAGTCAGGTGCTTCTTGAGCTTGCTGGCAATCAGCGGCACGGCCTCGTCACGGCGACGGGCGTGGCCCACCGGGTAGTCAAGCGCAACCTCCTCCAGGACAGTACCGTCCTTGAGCTCCACCGAGACAGCGTTACCGATCGAGCGCTTCTCCGGCTCCATGTACTCCTTGGTGTAGCGAGGCTCCTCCTCCACCAGGGTCTTCTCACGGAGCTCATCAATGCGCGGGTCAGCAGCAAACTCATCGGTGTAGTCACTCGGCTCCAGGCTACCCTTGATCAGCGGCACAGCCACCATGTACTGAATGCAGTGGTCACGGTCAGCGTAGTTGTTCAGCTTGCCCTGCTTGCTGATGATACGGATAGCCGCCTCCTGCGTGCGGATCTTCACGCTCTTGATGTCATCGCTGGTCTTGCCCATCTCCTTGAGCTTCTGGTGCAGCTGCACAGCAGCCTCCACAGCCGTCTGCGAGTGGAACTCAGCAGGGACAAGCTTGAAGAGAACGTTCTCCATGACGTACGAGGTGTACGGGCGCTGGAACTTGAACTCCTGACCCTTGAAGAGAACATCGTAGAAGCCCCACGTCTTGGCAGTAAGCACCGAGTTGTAGCCACCCTCACCCTTCTGCACAAGCAGAGCGAGGTTCACGGCACGCGCACACGCGTCACCGGCGGCCCACGACTTACGCGAGCCAGCGTTCGGGGCGTGGCGGTAGGTACGCAGCGACTGGCCGTCCACAAACGCCTGCGAGATGGCGTCAATGGTCTGGTCGCGCGAAAGGCCGAGCATCTTCGACACAACGGCAGCGCTGGCAACCTTCACGAGAACAACGTGGTCGAGACCCACGCGGTTGAAACTGTTCTCGATGGCCATGTTGCCTTGGATTTCGTGCGCCTTGATGGCAGCCGTGAGAACCTCCTTGACGGTCAGCGGCTGCTTGCCGTTGGCGATGTTGGTGCGCGAGATCCAGTCAGCCACGGCAAGAATAGCACCGAGGTTGTCCGACGGGTGGCCCCACTCAGCCGCGAGCCAGGTGTCATTGAAGTCCAGCCAGCGGATCAAAGCACCGTTGTTGAACGCGGCACGGATCGGGTCAAGCACGTAATCGGTACCAACGACGTGCGCACCGTTCGGCACTACGGTGCCCTCAACCACAGGACCACACACCGCGCGAGCGGCCGGGAAGCGCAGTGCCTCCATAGCACAGCCCAACGAGTCCAGGAGACACAGGCGAGCCGTGTTGTAGGCAGTGTCCGAAGTGATCTCGTAGTTGTGGACGTAGTCAGCCATGTCCTGGATAACTTGATCAGGCGGGGGGCGCACGTTGTCCTCACCCTTACCAACACCAGCAGCCACAGCCATAGTACGCAGTTGAACAGAGGTCGAACGGACGGGAAGTGAGCGCGGAACCGAGGTCAAAGGCGCGCGCAGTGCACGAACAGCAGGGAGACGCAACATGGCAAGAGGCAGAACCGGGCTCGGCCGGCTTTCCTTTATGCAACACGTGATCATTGTCCGGAGACTTGCGTGAAGCACCTCATGAGTGGAGGGGCCAAGACAAGAGGTTTGGCTGTCAAGATAGGCCAAGGCCGCTGGCGCCTATAACCCCGAAACGTACCTGCTTCAGGCGTATGAGCCAATAATGTATCGATGACTCTGTTAAGGTCAATCTAATCACCGTCGTTTCTTGGGGCAGGATGATCCCTCGTTGTTTCGTTAGGCTCCGATACCTTCCGCTTTTTCGATATAGTATCACCTGTCAGTACGCTGGGCGTCAACTCAAGATCCTGCGCCTTGCTTTCACGTGCTCGTTGCTGTGCCATTTTTTTCTTGGCTCGGCGGGCGCGGTTTTTAGACGTCTTTGCTTCGTCAAGCTCTGCTTGAGCATTGCGCTTCGCATCAAAGTCAGCTTGCGCAGCTTTCTAGATAGGTAAGCAAACAAATAGGTACATACTCGATCAGCTTCATCTTGCATAGCCTGAATCCGATCAGATTCGAGACGTCTTGTCATCTTGTATACGTGAAACTCGCCACTACCCACACCAGCGCTACTGCCCTGAACATGGTCGACCATCTCTGGCGGCTCACGTACTTTGTAAGCACTGCGAGGGGGGGATGGCAGGCGCATTGCTCGTTTGGGATTTTTGAACATCTCCTCAAGCGCTTGCGCCTGCTTTTCTGCGGGTGTCAAAGTCCGTCGTTTGTGTGTGGCCCGCTGCACCTCGTCTTCCATCGTGTAATAGCGTTGCTCTGCAACTTTCTTCACTGACAAAAAATAGCATGGTGCGTCGACTCGCCTTTTCCTCCACACTCACGTGCCCTGAACGCGCGCGAGTCGTGAACAGATGGTTTGTTGCTTGTCGACCATGGTAAGTAGGAGTGAGCTGTGATCTAACCCACAGCCTTCTGCCAAGGACATCCGCGCACGAAACGAGCTTTTTGCCAAGAAAGCGCGCGAAACTCAAAATTTGCGGGGCAGCAAGGGCCCTAATAAACGTGGCCTGCTTCATACACATGAAGAGCGTCAGAAGACGTCCAAGGTGGTGCAGTACACTGCTTTGTTCTTCCTTGTTCTCCTGGGGGGTGGATGTACGTATACATGGAAACTAACAAAAAGTTGTTATGGAAATGCTGTTCCTCTTTATGCGCTCGTTGAATTATGCCTAAAGCACAGACCTCTTTTCATTCATCTACATGGGCAGTACCTGAGCGTTGTCTCGTCGCTTGGAGTTCCACGTCGATGTGGCATGTCGAATTTCATGCATAGCTGCGTTCACAGCATCCTCCATACGAACACGTCCGCTGATCAAATCTGAGAAAATATGATTCGATGAAACCGTAGTGCGTGGATGTGGGGCATTTTCTGGTAGACTGTCGTGAATGGGACGAACCCAGTTGGCTGCTGCTCCTGGATTGGGCAGTGGCCCTCGAAGAAAATCGCTAAACTTGGAAGAACTGGTTGATGAGTGTGGCTGCGTCAGTGGGGGACGCGTAGCGGATGGATGACTTTCCATAGGTGATTCATCTTGGTCAGCATCAAAGAGCATCAAGGACGAAGATCGGTCTGATTTGCGAGCACCAAGCGTACGTATATTGGGCCGCCACATCTCTTCTACCTTTTCCGTAGCGATTTTGCGTTGTGATTGGCGTGTTGATGGCTGCGGACGTTGCCGTCGTGGTAGGTCCACATCCTGCCCTCGTTGCTTGCGCTGCCATTCTAGGAGATCGTCCAACCCTGATTCGCCCATATGGCCCATAGGAATACCTTGCGACGGATGTGCTCGTTCGCCTGGGAAAAACTGCAGTGTTTCTGGTTCCACTTGCTCGACAGTCAGGTCGATCAATGGCGTATCGTCGTTGGATTTCTCCATTGGTTTCTTACTCGAGGACAATGACGGATCTGTATTATAGACATGCAAAGAGCCATCGCCTTCTCTCATAACAGAGCGAAGCGCCGCATCTGGTGGCTGCCATCGACAGCTGTCCACAGGAATATAAATCTGATCACGCATCTGTACCACATCACCGGGCCACAGTCGATTACTTCGACGGACGACATGGGCATCTGCCCCATACTTTAAAGAAATGCCTTCTAGCGTATCAGTTGGCAAAACTGTGTGCACAAGGACCTGTACAGTGATGTGGGAAGACGCATCTAAGCTTGGGGTTTCATGTATAGCATAAGCAACACTGCCCACATCAGCACTTCGCTTAGGTGCATGTGCCTGTGGTTTTGGGTGTTGTGACGACCCAGGTATATCACGAAGACCGAGCCAATTTTCCAAGCGGTCTAGTGTGGTATTGGTATAAGAGTGTTTGTGCCCTTTGGTGGTACCACCCTCAGGGCCGGTGTCGTTTGTTATGGGTATCCACGATGAGGCCGACGGCGGTGCATCATCTACAGCAAACAACTCTGATCCAGGACGAATGCTACGCTGCTTCTTCCGCTGCGTGAGCGTATTATTCGAGGCTCGTGGGAGCCATGCATCCCACGGCGCCGGTGAGCTTGTCATGGTGAGACGCGCAGAGACCGCGGTGGAGTTCACCACCCGATATGAGATCGGGCCAAAAAACACTGACACATCACACGCACGGTGCTATAATGGTTGAAAACGTTATAAAGGCCAACGCAGGCCACTATGTACGGGTCGAGTCTATGCCAAAGAAGGACTGGTAAGTGCAGTGCGACTGGATCCCGTGAGCAATTGTTCAAATAGGCCATTGGCTGACTCTTCACTTCGCATATGCAGCATGTACACAATGCCAGTGAGGCGTCCCATATCAGATAACTCCACGGCCAAACCAGTCTTGCCAACACGCTCTACTGCGTTGGGAAGCACAATCGAAGAAATCATGACCTTTTTGTCATTCTCCACGACGAGCTGGTTTGTTTTGGATGGCATGAGATGATACAGACGTAGTCGTGCCGAACCCAGGGAGCGCCATTGCGCGTAGCTTTGCTTCAAAAACACTTTGCAGCGCATCTGGGCACAGAGGTTGAAGGACTGCTTCTCATATTTGGCCGGCGCAATTTCTTGCTCTGCCTGGTCTTCTTGCATCCATTCTGTAGAGTTGCGTCGCTGCGTCTCATGTCGCATCTTTGAAGGCGGCTCAAAGGTAGGGCTGCTCGCATCACGCAGCCGTGACGTAGAGACAGAGCGAGGGATCGTTTTACCTGGTGCAGGACCCGGGCCTTGCGCTGTGTTAGGAGAAAATGTCACAGCCGTAGGTCCTGCCTGTGTTCGTGTCTGTGCCTGTGGGAGCGTAGGCGAGGATGCCTGCGATTGCGCTAGCTGTGAAAGTTGTGGCTCCGATGGACGGCGCATACCCAATGCACGCAGGCCTCCCAATGGTGCACGGATATTGAAGCCGAGCGGCCCATTCGGTGAGGATGGCGGTTGGAAACCTGCCAAGGTCTGCTCAGAGGCACTGCCAAAGGACATTGCTGACGTGGCACCGGGGCGCGGCGCCCCGACCACCCCCTTTTCATCCGGTCCCCGATTTGGCGGCATGGGCATAGAAGAATCAGGTGAATCCACACGACGTGTCATAAGGCGCGGGAAGGATTCTTGCGAGGCTAAAGAGCTGGCCCGCGTCAAATGCGCTGGTGTGATGGGTGACGATACACGACCCGAGTCTTGTTCCGCTACTGGGACCGAAGGAAGACTGTCGCTGGTCGAGGCATTCGGCACAAGCAACGGAGGCAGGCCAGCACGGATCCGTGAGTCAGACGTGGTGTTAGCAGGAGAGGCAGAGCGCCCTGGCAGCAATCGGTCTGGTGGCATCATGGGTGAAGGCGGGACACTAGGGCCCTTGTTCAGTGTACTGGGCAAAACCGCCTGACCCGAAGGCGGGCTTTGTGGACCTGGTGTGGTGCCAGGCATCGGTACCGGCACTGACGCTGCACCAAAACGGGGGGAGGTATGGGCCGGCGGCGAGGTCTGTGTCGGTCGAGGGGGACTAGCAGATAAGCTCAGCGCCGATTGGAGGGCAGCATTGACCGCCGCTGGTGGAGATTTGGGCTGTGAGCCAGTGTTTGGTGCTTGGGATGGCGGCCCTGCTTTCGGTGTCGACAAGATACCTGACATGGTTGGGGTAGGTACAGGGGCCGGCTGGGTCATACCGCCTGGCAACGGCCTGCTTTCTTTCACTGGGGAGCGCTGTTGATGTTGTCCAAAGTTTTTGCAGGCATGAAGTTCACGTAGCCATAGGGCTTTGCGCTCTGCCGTGGGCAATGTGACTAGCAAATCCACACGTTGCATAATTGAGAGGCGTAAACTTGTGGGTTGTGTCACACCCTGATCATATACATCAATAAATCGGCCCGACAAGGGTGGGAACATCAATTGAATGTCTTGAGCTGGTAGTTCCATGGCATGAGGGGCCTTGTCCTCCGCCACCAAAAGCAGATCAGTGAGCAGAATCAATCGTGCTTTCTCTATCGTACGCCCAGCACCATGTCTGGGCACCACTTGGAGACGCACGCTATCGGTGGAACGCAATTGCCGTTGAAATGGAAGCGACGGTGGCGTCATGTGCAAGCGGCAACTCTTGGGCTCCAGTGAAAATACGTCAATGGTCTTCGTTGAGTCAATTCGGTTTTGAATTTGAACCAGGTTCTGCGATTCAATGGATTGCGTGATGCTGGGACGTGTATGGCTTGGTTCCGCCTTGGGCTTTGGTGTCATGGTCGGCGAGGATGTCGACGAAGGAACAGGTACAGGCATCATCGCAGGTGGCACCAACATAGGCGACAATTTAGACGTGGAGGGGGACACGGTGATCACTTCGGGCTCCTTCGTGTCAGGCACAGGGGACTGGTTGGGTGTATTTGCTGCATCACTCTTCTGCCCCGACACGTTACGTGGCGCATCTGCGCTTGGCGCAGGCGTAGGGATAGGCCTACGTGGCTGCGAGCTCGTAGCGCTCACGCCAAAGTTCGCTGGGGTTTCGAGTAGCGGAGTGGCATTGGCCCCTGCCACAGGCCTTACGTGCATAGGGGGCTTCATCGTTACGGGAAGGGGGGAACCAAGAGCTGGCATAGCGCCAGGGGTCATCATAGGTGCTGGCGGGCGACCCGGCATGGTGGGCGAGGCCATAGGTGGAGACACAGAAGGAGCAGATACCTGTGTAGGCCCTGAGATGGCTCCCGGCGTAGGCATAGAAGGAGCTACTGGTCTTGGTCCAGATGTAAGTCCTTGCGGAGGCATAGGGACAGAAGCCGGCGGTGCAGGCCGAGGTGTCGATCCTGGCGGGGGCATAACGACAGGCCTCATCGCAGGGAACGTGGGTGTCATAACTGGGCTTGTAGCGTTGGGACGAGGCACTTCTGGGCTCTTCGTTGCACTCTCCAAAGGAACGGAAGGCGGGCGAGGCGTCTGAGCCATCATCAGAGGAGAGGTAGTAGCTGTGGGGCTCTGAGGGGTCGTGATGTGAGGAGAGGATGCAACACCCTCTTTCGCCATCGGAGAGGTCAGTGTAGGGGCGGGTATGGGCCTCGGCGACGGCACAGTGGGCGAGGCATGAGACGCCATAGCTGCCACCGAACTTGCACTTGCTGTCGTATTGGATCGCGAAATAGGCTTCTCCGTTGATATGTCTTTGGGTGCGTGATTAGGGTTTTGCTGAATGAAGGAGACAGCTTGACGCTTCGCAGCTTTGTCCACAAGAACGTCCAATTTGCGATTTGCACCGACCAGGAGTTCATGGTCTGATCGGCCAGCCTGTGTACTACGCAGCAATCGGTTGTATAACTTTTTGTAAAATCGCAAACGAATTAAGGGGAGCTCGAAAAAATCATCGAGCGTCCACTCTGGCTGTTCCACCGATTTGGGCAGCTCTGTCGAGATCTGAGCCAAAATCAAGCCCAGTTCTTTGTTATGAATAATGGGAGCCCATGAATTCAGACCGCACATATACACAGAGACATAACTTGTATATGGGGCCTGAAGTTTGTCCACCCAGTGCATCAACAAGTTGCCAAGACCCTTCGGGGAGGTAGGGTTGGGGCCGATTTCCTGCAGCGAGCGAAGAAAATCACTGTTGATGCGGTATACAACCTCAATAGCACGGAACATAGCATCTACTTCTTTGGGAGGGAAGTTGGTAATGCTCCAGGCGGCAGCCACACGCCGAACTGCAAGGCTCATTTCCTGGACGTACCTTGCTTCTGTTGCAATAAGCTCGCCAAGAGGATTCGTTCTTCGCCGTTGCAAGCCAGGCTCCCCATTCTGGGGTGACAACACCGGTGCAGCAGAGCCTTTGTTAGGCACTGCCGCATTCGGCTTATTCTCTCCAGGCCCTGCCTCTGTCATGCTCACGACCAACGAAGTGACGTGTGCACTAGGCGCGCCGTTGGTGAGAAGGGATCTCACGGTCTGTACGCGTATTGAGGGCCACGTCCAGAATTTCGCGGCTGATGGCCGCCTCCAGATTGGCTGCATTCGCATGCAAGTTGCGCGCAAACTTCCACTAAAGACCCTTTGCTGCGGCTCTATACATATCGTCTACGTAAACCTACGTGCCAAAGAAGCAGGTGCGCCATGGAGCCTATCTAGTTTACGCCCACGCATGAAATATCCCAAACGACGGCACGCGTGTCGTGAAACGCGCCTGGACCACCTACGATTGCGCACGGAGAAGAAGAAGTAGTTGCTCGGCTTCCCATGCACCCGACCAGTAGCGGACTTGGCATTGAATACCTCCTTCTTCCAGGATGCGTTTGGCCAGCCCACGGTTGCGACGCACAAATGCAATGTCGTTCGGACCCAAGCGTTTCACGGGACAGTAGTCATTTCCACCGTCACCCACATAGATAATCCTCTCGTACTTGCTTGAGGCATGGCGCTCCTTGTAAGCATCAAGCTCATCTCCTGAGAGACTGTCAGATCTGTAGATATATCTGACATACCTTTGCACATGTTGGCACTGCATCCTACGGTACAGGTATGCTGCGGGCCATCCGGGGAAATGCGGCGGCGCAAACGAAGCAAGCCATTCGGCTCCCACTGCGCTGGGTTGGTCACGATTTCCTTGAACAAGGGAGGCTCAGTTAGGCCTTTGCTCTGTCGAGTCAGTACTGTAGGCACGCGGCAGACGTACCGGCAAAATAGTGCCGATATACACCTCGTTAGAATTAGAGAGAAGAAGAAAATCAGTTCCCTTGTGCTCCTTCTGCAGCGTACGAACACCACGAAGCATACCTGGATGCTACTGTGTTAGCAGTGTACATACACACCATAGGCATCGAGCGAAGCGCGTCTTCCAAAGCCTCACGCGAGTGTCCCTCCTTATGCAGCTCCTCGAGGAGATACGCACTTGAGATAAGAAAGCAAAAACACATACCACATATCCGTAAATTGCATGGTAGGCTTCTTCTCCACGAACTCGATGCGGAGACGAGGCGAGAGCACTTCGTGAACCCAGCGATCCGTATCCTGATCGGCGAGGGACCAGTCAAAGTCAAAGACCACCAGCTGCGACGATGCCGGGGGGATCGGCGCGAAATCCAATGGCGGATCCTCCAGGACAATCGAATTTACAGCAAGATCCCGCTGGTCCACCATCGTGTATGTATCGCGAAGCGCCGTGCGTCAGGCAAGCCGTACGACACCTCGTATACCATGAATGATGACTAATCACATCTGCCGGTCTGGAGGTCGGAGCGTTGACGCATCTCGGCATTTGGGGTCGGCCGCCATGGCGCTCGACTTGGATGCCTGCATTGAGAAGTTGCTTAACAAGCAGCTCCTAATCGATACACTATTGAAGGAAATATGCGAGAAGACTAAGGAGCTGTTGATGAACGAGAGCAATGTCGTGCACATTAGCTCACCAGTGACAGTTGTTGGTGACATCCATGGGTATGTGCGCTCGCCTTTTTTTGTGCGGTTAACGCCAGTCAATTTTACGATCTTCTAGAGATCTTTAAGATCGGTGGCGATGTACCTATGACAAACTACCTGTTCTTAGGTACGTGAACGGCTCTACTCATCCTAGGCGACTATGTGGACCGTGGCTTATTTTCCGTCGAAACCATTTCTTTATTGACGTGCCTGAAACTGCGGTATCCTAACCGCGTACAACTTGTGCGTGGGAACCACGAGAGCCGTGCTGTGACACAGGTATGTATTGTACATGGCTCACGCATCAGACCTATGGGTTTTATGCGGAATGCGCTCGAAAGTATCCCGACTCAAATGTCTGGCAATACTTTACTGACATGTTTGACTTTCTTACTCTTTCGGTTGTCATTGATGATGAGATTTTCTGTGTACATGGTGGCCTTTCTCCTTCTGTTCACTATATTGACCAAATCAAGATCCTTGATAGGTTCCGTGAGATCCCTCATGAAGGCCCCATGGCCGACTTAGTATGGTCCGATCCTGACCCTGACAAAGAAGAATTTGCGATTTCACCACGCGGTGCCGGCTATACATTTGGTTCTTCAGTGGTCCGTCATTTCCTTGAATCGAACAAGATGTCCCATATCTTGCGTGCACACCAGCTGTGCATGGAAGGCTATAATGTGCTCTACGACAACCAGCTGAGTACAGTTTGGTCCGCACCGAACTACTGCTATCGCTGTGGTAACCTCGCATCCATCTTGGAGGTTAGCCCCGATGGTACACGTCACTTTAATACGTTCGAAGCGGCACCAGAGAACGAACACGATGGCCCCTTGCAGGCGGCCCACGCACGAAATGAAACCATTGAATACTTCCTATGATACCCTTTCTTCTATGTATTGCATGGCACATACCATATCATCCTTAGCAGCTTGAATCCATGCCTCTGTCGTTGACGGAACAGGCTGTGTCTTCATCCATGATGGCCGCTCTCTTTCCGGCCATGTCTGCTTTGCTTGCTCAGCAATGCAGGCTTCCATGCGTTCGCTGGCAAAGACCAAATCGTCTTTGGCTGGCTCATCACCTAGGGACAACGTGGTATTTCGCAGCGCTGCAAGGCGTTTCCACAAATAAGAATGTGTCCATGCATCTGGTTTCTTTCCCCACGTAGCATAAAGTTGCAATATATACCATGCGCCTGCAAAATCGTTGGTCGTGAGCATGGCTTCCAGGCCCTGATTTAGCATATGAGTCCCCTTGGAGGCAAGCCATTTGTCTTTGAAACGTTGCTGGCGTGGCGAACCTGTTTTATTTACAAGTTGCAGTGCTTTGCATAAAATCTGGCGTGGTGTTGCTAATCCCGCTAATACCGGCTCGTCACTGTCCCACAACCTGCAAGGATTAGGACGAAGATCGCTGCGATCCAGATGTTTCTGCGCCGTTGCTGCACATAGTGCGAAAAGAACAGGTATGGTGGAAATGTGCACACGCATGCCGTGCTGCATGGTTGTTGCTACCTCGCTAGGCGTATGCACACGTCGCACCACAAACGCAGGGCCACTTTCGAGGGTGAGTGCTTCTTGTACAAAAGCTGTCGCTCGTTCTACTCGTCCACACCCAATTTCAAAGCTGGCAAGGAAATTCAGCATAGAAACACCTGGTATAATTTGATCTTGCCTGACCAACTCGAGAATTTGATAAATCGCAGCCGTTTTGTACGGCGAGGCAACTTCGGAAGCCTGCGCACGAAGAATTTCTGCTTCCACAGGGCTTACACCGGCAAACAGTTTACGAATCCCTGATGTAGAAGACAGGGCATGCATGAGTGTAAGATAGGGTGATGCGCTGGCCACAGGTCGGGGTATTTTGTGTAGGTCTAAAGTCGTTGCGGGTATAGAAGTGATCATGCGATATTGTTCGAGCCATATTCGGGCTGTAGTGATATCGCCAGCGATGCACCGCGATCGAATAAGGGCGTTCCACACATCAGTATAACTCGCCCATGAGAAATGCCATGGAACATCCACAGGATAAAGTGGCCGCTTCGTATAACGCCGTAGCCATTCCATATACTGCGGTCGATTTGTCATAGAGAGACTTCGTGCCGTCACAGAGCTGCCATGATGCAAGGAATAGTGCCGTAAGAACTGCTCCCCCATTTCCGGCCTACCAGCGCGACCATATGCGATGATTAAGGCGGATAGGACGCTAGCAGCATCGTCCGGCGGCTCACGTACCTGAAAGTCGCGAGCAATCACTTCAAGCAATTGCAACAGAGGCCGCCCTTGCAGATGTTGTGATAGGGTTGAGATAATGCTGCTTAGAATGGTACACGCAAGATCCATGTTATTCGTCGAACAGTGATCATACAAAGTGGCTAAACCCAAGGCTGGGTGATTTGCCTTCGACGTCTGCGATAAGGACATACGGCTAAGGCCATAAACGCCATGCCGAAGTGCTTGCAAAAATACAGGATCGTTTGAGTCACATACTCCTTCTCTGGGAGCTTCTGTTAAATGGCATAGCAATCGCGTAGTGCTTCGGACCTGCTGTGCGCGAAGACATTCCCTAACTGCGCGATCGAGAAGTTGAACAGTATGAGGGGTTCGCTCATTCTGCTGGACAAACCAAGCCAGGTGTGCAGTACAATGAAGAACATTGGATATGTCCCATGATCGATATCCACACGTAGCTATACTTTGCATACGTCTTGCCCATCCATGGCGTGGGAACGCCACCATGCATACACGCTCGCGTTGGTCCTAGCGTTGTGTCATGCCTTTGCAGTAGCGGTGGAGGTCCCTCTCCATCTCAGCACGTGATCCGAAAAAAGTCTCTTGCGGTGCTGCAGGCTTACCACCTCTCGCTGCGCGCACGATGGCGAAGGAGATCGACTTTTTGGCGTCAGATGACGAATTCGACGCTGTGCCTGCGCGTACAGTGCCTGTGAAAACAGGATTCACTGCTGATTTGGAGGATGATGCTGACAATGATGCAGCTTTCATCGCTGCAGCAGCGCAAAAGCACAATGTCAAGGCTGGCACACAAGTAGCTAAGCAAGCCAGCAAGGCCAAAAGCAAGGCCAAAGTGGCGAGTGGTATTGTGAGCGGTGGTGGTAGTTTCCAAAGTATGGGTCTGCACCCATCACTTCTTCGTTCCCTTTTGCTACGTGGCTTTACGACCCCCACACCTATCCAGCGACGAGCCATTCCTGCGATTCTTGCACAGCCGCCACAAGATGTGGTAGCGATGGCTCGTACTGGTTCCGGTAAAACGCTTTCCTACATTGTCCCGCTCATCCAGCGATTGAATGGCCGCCACTCTACCTCGTTCGGTATTAAGTCTATCATTCTGTGTCCCTCGCGTGAGTTGGCCTTGCAGATTCTGAAAGTCGGTAAAGATTTAGCGCGTGGATGGCGGTCGGACGATGATGCACGTGGCGAAGCTATTCGTTGGGCGCTTATTGTTGGTGGTGAAGGACTTGACGAGCAGTTCGCCATAATGACATCCAACCCGGACGTGGTGATTGCGACGCCTGGTCGTTTGCTGCACTTGGTGGTCGAGATGAATCTTGATCTGAAATCTGTGGACTATGTGGTGTTTGACGAGGCAGACCGTCTCTTTGAGATGGGCTTTGCTGACCAGTTGGAAGAGTTACTTCGCCGCTTGCCATCGACGCGCCAGACTCTGCTTTTTAGTGCTACCCTGCCCAAATCGCTGGTGGAATTTGCCCGAGCAGGTTTAGAAACGAATCCTAAGCTGATTCGTTTGGATGCTGATCAAAAAATCAGTCCTGATTTACGCATGGCTTTCTTCAGCGTGAAGCCCGCGGAAAAGGAAGCTGCGTTGCTGTACCTCTTGCGCGAGGTCATTCGTGTGCCTACAGGTGAGCACGCTGAAGAGGATGAAGATTCTGGCTCATCTAAGAAACGCAAGCGTCTTAATCCCGTGGATCAGCTACGACCATACCAGACGATCATTTTCTGTGCGACAAAGCATCATGTTGAATACTTGCTCCTCCTTTTAACCACCATGGGCTATGCTTGCTCACACATTTACTCGTCCCTTGATCAAGCCGCCCGTTCTATCCAGATGAATCGGTTCCGTGCTGGTCGGACTTCTTTGTTGATTGTAACGGACTTGGCTGCCCGCGGTATTGACTTGCCTGTGCTGGAGCATGTGGTCAACTATGACTTCCCGCCACAAGCCCGTATATTTGTGCATCGAGTCGGTCGTACCGCCCGTGCAGGACGTCGTGGTTGGGCTTGGAGTCTATGTACGCATACGGAGCTGCCATACTTGTGTGACTTGCAATTGTTCCTTGCGCGCCCTCTTGTCTCCTCCCATACGATTCAGCAGACGGAGCCGTATGATCTTCATTCATCGATGGTGCTTGGCACGTTTCCGCGTGAGGCGCTGGATGAAGGTAGTGAGACCATTCGACATGCTATGCAAGAATCGTCTGCTACTGCGACAGCCTATGAAGGCCTCGTGGGCGTTGTAAAGCGTGCGCATACAATGTACATGCGTTCGCAGCCAAAAGCCAGCTCGGAAAGCTATCGTCGTACGAAAGACATGCTCAAGGCAGCTGAACGAAGTGCGATGACAGGCACCACAGGCACAGGTTGGGCACTGGCAGGGCACCCACTTGAGACGGCGGGTGTGCATGATGTGCTGCAGCGCCCTGATGTATACCAACTAGCGTCAGCCGATGATGTGAAGCGGGCCCGTACACATGCCGATCCCCTGGCGGGTGCACGCGCTGCCTTGCTGGCCAAGGTGAATGCGTTCCGGCCTGGAGAGACAGTGTTTGAGATGGGCGCTCGTGGCCAACAAATGCCCCTGGCTCGTTTGATGCAAGATCGTCGACGTACATTGGATTCGAAGCAGCAGCGCGCTCGTGCTATTGAGCTGGCCAAGGCTGGGGCTCCTACGGAGGCAGGAGATATATCGATCACGGATGATATGCCGTCTCAGCCTGGTGTGGTGAGTGAGGCGGCGGACGAAGACGATATTGCCTCTGTATTTGATACAGGTAAGAGCTTCCGTGATCCTAGTGTGTATATGGACTATGAACAGCGCGGTGCGGCTGAGGAGCGTGGCTACTCCCTCGGTACATCGTTTGCTGAGCAAGCTAAGCATGTCGCCGTGGATATGGGTGGCGATGACATCGGTCCTGGTCATGCGAACCAACGACCAAATCAGCGTCGCTGGGATACCAAGAAGAAGAAATTCGTCATGGGCGATGGCACTGGATCTGACAACCAAAAGCTTATTCGCACTGAGACAGGACTCAAGTTGCCTGCCAGTTTCCGTTCTGGCCGCTTTGATGAATGGCGCAAGACACAGAAAGTGGAGCTTCCTCATGTGGGTGAAGATGAGAGTGCGATGCCTGCCTCGGCACGTCGTATGGTGGCGAATGTGCAGCAAGGCGGTGGTCCCCGCCGTCGTGGCTTTTTCCACACGCAAACCAAGGCGCCCAAGCCATTGGATAAGCTACAATATGACTACAAGAAGAAGAAACAGGCGCGCGAGCGTAAGGGAGGTAAGGGTATGGCCCAAGCCAAGAATGAGCTCAAGAGCGCTCGTCAAATCCAGCGCGAGCGTGAGACAAAAGAAAAGCGTCGCGCAAAGAATGCTCGTCCTACCAAGCGACGTCGCTAAACTGTGGCGTGCTGTACTGCCGCTTGTATATAGGCTTCCATGTTCGATAGCCATGCCATGGCATCTTCCTCCGTGGCTACGCTCGCAGGGCAGCGGAGTGACAACGAGAGGCTTTCGTCTTGATCAATATACGCATCCACGGCAATCATAGATGTCGCGTAGCAGGCTGCCTCTGGCCATGCCGATAGGTTGCTATGCTCCAAGATACGCTTCGGTGCGCGTAGACGAGAGTCTGACAGCAAAGGCACAGGAGACCATGTGGCTTGAGCGGCGTCTTGTGTCGCACTCGCATCATTCCACAGCACATTCACGCACGTGTTGAACCGGGGGGCTGTGTCCCAGTCCAAGGCGGCATGAAGCGCAGGGAGCGACACATGTTCGTACGGAGCACTTTGTTGCAAATGGTGAGCAACGGCCTGCGCCATAGTGTGCCACGGCGCTTCTTCGACACATATTGGCAGCATATTGAGGGTAGGCATCACACGCTCGCCCACATGGTCAATGGGTAGAGTTCGAGCTGCACGGTAAACGCCAAAGAGCACGTTGGATTGATGTAATGTGGATTGCAATACGTGCGCCCAGGCCGCCAGCAGAAGCGACGGCCATGTGGCATGATGCTGCGCCACATAGCGGCGCGCCGAAGTGACTTTTGTCAATACACGTTTCCGCTGTACAAACGTATACGTTGCACAGGTCGTTGCAGTTGCGCCCAGCAAACAAGATGGCACATTAGTCATGACGCCCCACACAGACTGAAGATCAGCAGGAGAAGGCGCAGGCAATGCCAACAACGGCGTGATACCAGGCACACTGCGTGGCGAAACGCCACGGTACAGCGCATCTAGATCCTGGAGGAGCAATGGAAGCATCCATCCATCGTAAACGGCGTGGAACAACGTAAGAATCAGCACACTGGTATGGTCTTCGAGCTGCACCAAATCTGCCGATGTCCATGGCGTATGAGCATCCTGCACGGTTCCACGTTGCGCGACAATGGCTTCGATATCGGCCATTGAAGACGCCTGTGTCACCCGCAATGGTGTAGTATGAGACTCCACCACTTGCACTAACGTCTCATGGAATCCAAACCACGTCCGAAGAATCTCGTGACGCTGCTGCAGCTGCGTCCATGCCTCAGCCAGGCGATCTGCTTCCCTATGCTTTGTTTGGTATACCAGCGAGAAGAGACCGGAATGGAAGTGGGATTGCACTAGCATGGCCACGTGCATGGCTTGGCCAGCCGCCACAGGCCGAACTGCCTCCCATGTCGCACTGGATACCTGCCATGCATCAGTCAGAGGCGCCATGGCGAGACTCGTCTCGTTCTGAGGTATCGCTGTGGATAGTGTCCCTTGACTGCGCGCATACCATGCGGCCGCCGCCGCAGCGGGCGTTCCGCCGGCCAGGTCGCTTACTTGCAACGACATGTGTCGTGCGCGCGCTTGCGCCAGTACATGGATCGCGGCAATAGAGTCCAGACCCAAGGCCAGCAAAGGCGTGTCAGACTCCACCGTGTCCAAAGGCACCTGGGCTACATCGGCAATAAGTTGGCGAAGTTGGTCCACCATGCTCGTCGGCACTGGATGATGCGTGATGGACATTGGCGCAGATATGTTCTCGTAGAAACTCTCCGGCAAGGCGCGCATCGACGCTGGCGCATCGACCATCTCTTGAAGAATAGTAGCAAAACGTTGCAGATGCGCCTGCAACTGCGCCTCATCAGCCCAGGCCCGCCGCGCTGTAGCGACTAGGCAAAGCGTGTCTTTTTGAATGACCTCGACATTCAGTGCATACTGCACACCATCCTCCTCGTCCAGTGGCACAGGATGGATATGTTGCCATGGCGTTGTGTCTTCGTGACGCTGCACGTCAAGTAGCGCATCAATGAGAGGGGCCGGCGACGTGTGTGTACTTTGATGCTGCGTTGCAATCGTTCGTAGAGGTGCATGTCGATGTGGCCGACTAGCATCAATAGCACGTTGTAAAGCGATCCATTGTTGGGCAATGGACGTACGCGTTAGGCAGATCCGGGTGGGAACTGTATTTAGCATGGGCCCAAGGACATCGGCTGTATCTGGGCCCTCGCTACGCAAGCTCAACACTTGTCCAAAACATACGTCAGCAGATCCCATGCATTCAGCTAGCAGGTATGCAAAAGCGAGCGTCACCATGGTATGCATAGAAATACTGTGCGCACGAGCCACCTGCTGCAAACTAGCCAGCGGCATGTTTGTATGGAAGTCAGCCGTGCACGCGAGAGGCGGGCATCCCATCGGTGCCAGCGGTCGTGGTATGTATCCATGTAGCGTATCGAGCCAGTAAGGAACATGTGAAGCGCCAGTACACAGGCGTGGAAGGGCCTGAGACCACGGCGGGCGTGCACGCACCGTGCGGCCTTGTAGCGCCTGATCCCAATCATCCCATAGCTCACCGATAGTATGTGCATCGTACAACGCATGGTGCATTGATAGCACGGCGTAGGTGCCTGTAGATGTCGCTGTCATATGCAAAGCATGTGGCTGCGTATCATACTGACATGCCGCTCGCGCGGTCGCACACAGTACTGCCGACGGCGTAGTAGGAGGGTGAATCCGTGTCAGAGAAGAAGGCCACGTATCTGCAACATGCTGGACCCATGGCATCGAGTCGTCAGACGTCGAAATAAAGGTCGTACGCAGCATAGAGTGCTGCGCTACCAAGGCTAGCCATGCGCGCTCCACCACATCCGGTGCTGCATCGATGTGCATAGCATGTAAGTGCACATACAGGGCATTGTGCGAAGCGACGGTATGCGCCAGCATACCTGCTTGCAATGGCGTACAAGGCCAAGTTCCAGGCGGCAAAAGCGAGGCGTGCTGACGACACAGCGCCTGGTATGCCTCTTCGTCAGCTTGTTCGTCGGGAGAGCCTCGCTCCAAAGCCAACGCCAGGCGTTCTGGCGTCGCATGAGTTAGCAGTGTACTGGCCGTCGTCTGGATTCCATGCTCTCGTAGTACGCGAATCAGACGCAACGCAGAGAGCGAGTCAATGCCGAGAGCGTACATTGACGCAGTGGGATCCAGCTCAGTAGCGGGCATACCGCAAAAGTCGGCCAAGATCTTGATCAAGCGCTGCATCATGGGCGACATCTTGGCAGGCCGAAGGGAGCGAGTACGCAATGCGTGTAAGTCCATGGTCATGTAGGCCTCCGTTAATCGTTTGGTATCCACCTTGTTGTTAGGCGTCAAGGGCATAGCGCCCTGTAGTACAAAGACGTAGGTAGGTACCATGTATGGCGCAAGGTGATGTCGTGCATAAGCCAAGCAATGGTGCGTCAACAACGTCGCATCCTCATCATCGCGGCAAGAGACGTCCCCTTGCCTACCCATTGGCGCGGTGGAAAGGGCAAGGAAGGCCACGAGTTGCTTAGACGCATGCGAGGGATGCTGCAGGTACAACACACTCGCATCTACGACCCTCATGTCTTTCCAGGATGGACTCTGCGTCAAAGCATGTGCAATTTCGTCCAGCTCAACACGTTGACCATTCACTTTGACTTGGCCTCGTGCAATGCGGCCTAAGCACTCGACACGGCCATCTAGCAGCAAACGTCCCCGATCGCCTGTGCGGTATACACGCTGTCCGTTGGGTAGCATAGGGAACGCTGAGGCCGTCAATTCGGGAGCATGGACGTAGCCATCGCCGACTTGGGGTCCTCCCACCACGATTTCACCGACAGTGCCCGTATATGCCAAACGATCGCCTTGGTAAATGTACAAGGTAGTCGCTGGATAGACACTGCCTACCACCGAGCGCCGAGTGGTCGCATCCATCTTACCCAACGTATTTCCAATGGTGCCCTCCGTCGGACCGTAGGCGTTGATAAGCATATGAGGCGGAGACCCCCATGTTTTCACTACACGTTCATCCAACATATCGCCGCCACTCATGAGCCATTCCATGGGGCCCACATTCGCAGGGTGAACGAGCGCCGCGAGAGCGGCAGGTAAATCTGCGATGGTGATACGCAGTTGACGGAATGCCAGTTCCAAGTCGGTGAGCAACATTTCTTTGGGCGCGGTCGCTACCGCAAAGCCCAAACTCCACGGAAGGCATACTTCAAAGAGCGACACGTCAAAGCCTGGCGAGGCCAACTGCAAAATGCGCGATGTAGGTTGGTAAGGCAACATACGTTTCCATGATTGAATAGCCGCCGCCAGAGCTCTATGCGAGATTTGCACACCTTTTGGACGACCAGTGGACCCGGATGTGAACAGAATGTAGGCTGGCACATCCAAGCGAGGCGTTGGCCAAGGTGACATTGTTGTCGTAGCACGCAACGCATCCATATCCACACACGCACAAGGCGCAGCAAGACCTGTATCAGATACCAGCAATCCATCGCCAACGGTCTCCATCATGTATTGCAGACGTTCCGCAGGCAATGTAGGATCGAGAGGTACATACGTTTTGTGCAATTTCCACGTAGCCAGCAACACCACATACAGCTCGATGCCTCGTGGCAAATGGACATATACAGCTTGGCCATCGTACATTTGGAGATGTGATGCGTACAACGAGGAGCGTCGATCAAGCTCCGCATATGATAGCGTCTCTTCCTTCAGAGGATCAAGGCATGTAGCAAACGTCAGCGCATCCGCCTCGGGATGGGAATGTACATGCGAGAGGAAGAGATGCAAGAACGACTCAGACTCAGCCGGTTCTAGCGGTGTGGGATGAACACAAGCGCCAAGATGAGGCGCCTGCGCCTCGCCCAGAGCTTGGCGTAGCACATCCTCGTACTGCTGAAGGAAAAGAAGTGCATGTGCCTCACTCATTCGATCTGGTCCGTACGTCAATGCGCAAGCGACATGCTCTTTTTCACATGACACTTGCAATGCGAGAGGGAAGTCGGACGCCATAGTACTTTCCATCGACGCAATCCCTCGAGGGCAGCGTACGTCGCCTGCGGGTAAGTACGAGAATAACACATCCAGCACACTTGATTCCAGATGTAGTCGATGAGCGACCTCACTCAGACGGACAAAGGGGTACGACAGCATCGATGTGAGTTGGTCATGGACCTGAGCATATGAATGGTTATGCCATCGGAAGGGCAAGGTCGTAATGCAGGGCCCATGAGCCGTCTCATGAGCCGTCTTTGTCATACGTCCACTTTGTACGACACCCAAAGTCACATCGTCTTCACCAACGTACTGCGAGAACAGGAAAGCAAAAGCATGCAACATCAAAGCTTGCATTGTAATACGTTGGTCCTGGGCCAACATTTGCAACGCATGGACGGGTAGCGTCATCGTGTAAGAAACCTCGCAACTCGGCTTTTTCGCAGCATGTTGGCCTGTTACGACAGGCATGGGCGTTCGTACCATCCCCTCCAAAATCGAGGTATAGTGCGCCGTGCTTTCCTCAAGCGTAGATGAGGCAGTGTATACGACATCGGCCCATGTATCTGGCTGCAGATCACCATCTACAGCTGCACATAAAAGGCTGAACGAAGTAGCATCATATACAGCATGATGCATACTAATGCAAAGTACGTCATCAAAGAGAGTCAAACGTACTAAAGGCATCGTCTCGTGGCATTGCAGGATATCGTCAGACACCTTGGCCGCTTCTTCTTCACTCCATGGCGCTAGTACTCGTTTCTCAATCGCAGGTAGGGTCGGTAAGATTTGTTGTACCAGTGAACCGTCCTTGTCCAACGTGAACACTGTGCGGTATATACTAAAGTGAGCCATAGCCTCTCGCCACGACAAAAGAGTCTTCCATCGCGTCTCTTCATCGTGAGGCATTGTAGTATCGCAATCGAGAGTCATTCGTACATGGTTCATGTACCAGCGCTGTGATGGCTCTGCAAGAGTGAGAGACAATGTAGCCACTTGAAGCGGAAGGCAGGGCCATGTGGAAGACGTAGAGGTGGCCGTACCCTGGCGCTCTTTCGATGTCGTAGCCGCTTGAACCAGCCCCGCGATGGTAGGGTAGGTCATAATGGCTGCCAAGGGCACAGAGAGCCCTTTGTCCTGCAGGGCACGCGCGAGACGGACCGCTTTAAGACTGTCCAGACCCACACCAAACAGGTCTGTGTGCACACCAACGTGCACATTCGGCAACACCGTCGCAAGGGCCATAGCTGCTGCCTTCTCCGCTTCCGTGGATGGCTCGTCATCGCCGGCGTCGTCCAGCGTTATCGATGCGTAGATCTGCTCCAGAGCTCGGCGATCCAGCTTGCCACTTACACGCGCCAAGGGAAGATAGGTCAAAGGCACTAGCATGCTTGGCACCATGTACGAGCTTAGCTTGGCACGTAGTGTCGTCTTCATACCGTCCAGATCCATCTCGATCCGCTCCGGCGGGACCGTGTCCACTCGGGCTGAGTCTGCCAGAAAGGCCACAAGATGTGGCTCTGGCCATTGTGCATGTGACAGAAGCAATGTGGCTGCGTGAGCAGCGCCTGCATCGCGAAGTGCAGCATCCACATCGCCTAATTCCACACGTGCTCCTCGTACTTTGACTTGCGTGTGTCCCATACGTCCCAAGTACTCGATTGATCCGTCAGGGCGCATACGTACACGGTCGCCTGTAGCGTATGCTGGCTGTCCATCCATATCGAAAAAGGCCTCCGATTCCTTTTGCCAGTATCCAGCTCCAACATGCGTGCCGAGAATGATCAACTCACCTTCTTCGCCTCGCAATGTCAAGCGGCCTTGGGAGCGCACAGCAAATTGGTTACCCGCAAAAGCATAGCCAAGGTCAGAGGCCAACGTTGTAGGGTGAACACGTGTACAAGAGATGCCGATGGTAGCTTCTGTAGGGCCATATGCATTGAGCAGTGGTACCTTGTCACTCCAAAGCTGGATAATATCATCGGTCATTTTTTCGCCACCTACAATTAGGGCACGAATTGTAGGCAGATCCTGTGGTGTGACGCGACGCCCTTGCGTGTAGAACAGGGATGGAACAACGCAGGCATGAGTAATCTTAGCATCCGCCATGGCTAAACCTAAATCCTGCATTAAGTCCACGCGAGGCATCGTAACAATGGTCGCGCCAGTTTGAAGTGCCAGGAAACATTCGAGAATGTGTACGTCAAATGCTTCAGCAGATCGTGCGAGCATGCGAGCGCCGTGCCATGATCCTGGAGCAGCCTTCTCAAAGACCTCGCGGAAATTGTCGATCGCGTAAGCTAAGTTGGCATGCGTGATGACGCAGCCTTTTGGTTCGCCTGTCGACCCTGACGTGTAAAGCAGATAGGCAGGGGTCGTCAGCGAGACGGGGCGAGAGCCCGGCGCATGCAGGTAAAACAATGTAGGCGCATGCGTCACAACCTCATCAGGCCACGAGGTGGGGGTGTCCGTAAGAACACATGCCGCTTTGCTGGCTTGGACCAATTGGAGCTTGCGCGCAGGTGGCAAAGACTCGTCCAGGGGCAAGTATAGCAGGCCGGCACGTAACACAGCGGCCAGACAGATGTACGTATCGACACTGCGAGAGAGCGATACGCCCACGACACTGCCCTCTTTGTAGAGCTCCACAAGTGCGCCAGCCAAAGCAGAGCTCTTGGTATACAGGTCGGCGTATGTAAGGGTTTGAATGGTGGTAGCCGGGACACCATACCGCATTTCCACAGCCACCGAGGAGCTTGCTTGATACGCTTCGACCCAGTGTGCTACGTTCCAGTACGTAGGCACGGTGGGTGGTTGCCAAGGCGCCATACTAGTCAGGTTGGACGGCATTGGCAAGGCTAGACATGGCTGCTTCACATCCTTTGCAACAGCTTGCCAAAGAGCATCAACTTGATCAAGGAGCAAAGCTGCATAGGAAGGGGAGATGGTAGCCTTGTCGGCATTAAGAATCCACGTAACGCTACCATCAAGCTCAATCCGCACTTCCAGCGCCGTGGCGTGCTCGACACACAACCCCACATCTGTGGCATGTTGCCATGCTACCACTCGTTCTTCCGCAGGGTCGTCCGCCATTTCAAGCACCACTACACTGTCGAAAAGTGGCTCATTGTATGCACACGAAAGACATGTGCGTATATATGACAGCGGGATGGAAGCATGCGACTGCATTTGGACCTGTGTTTGATGCAGACTTTGGACCATGTCGGCCATGGACATGGTGCTCTGGAACACCACGGGCGTGGGAATGGTAGCCAGGCTGGGTCCACCAACGTCAATAGCCAGTCCACGAAGCGCACTTACGTCGCCCAGTAACACGGCGTCTGTATGCAGGTACGCACACAAAATGCGTGCCCATACAGCATGTACCAGAGGGCGCACGGCGGTTCCGAGGGATTGCGCTAGAGCTTCCCATGCATCCCATGGCATCGAAGCGCGACGCGCTGTGCTAGTCAGCCCATGCTCTGTGGCCTTGGCTTCAAGGAGTCGAGGGAAGGGGACACGCTCCTGCGGAAAGGCTTGCAAAAGCTCTGACCAAGCTTGCATGGACGCAGCCTCCTCTTTAGTGGTGGGTATGAAGTCTTGAAGTGCCTCTTGCCATGACCCGCGCACATGAATCGTACATGATAATGTCAATACCGTATCGAGACGCTGCAACAACATGTACAATGTAGGTGCATCGTACAAGGCATGATGCAAGGCCCAAACGAAGGATCCGTCTTCCAGCCATGCTACCCACCATGGAGGTCGACCATTGGCAGCAGGTGGCGTATGAGCCCGAAGTGCAGGCACAAGATCGCCATGAAGGGGGACGACTTGCACACGCGGCTCGGCGTGCACCACAGTGACATAGGTCGGTGCGTACGGTGATGTGGAGGTGGAGGTGACAGGCACGAAGCCTAGACGCAGGCAATCAAATTCGCACGCGACATGCTGCAACGCCGCTTGAAGTTGATCGAGGGTGATGGGTGCATGGGTGCGCAAGTGGCGATAGAGCCAATACTGAGTGGCGTCCATGTCTGTTTCTAGTAGCATGCCTTGTTGCAGCGACGTGGTGGGCCATATCGAAACAGTGTCCTGGATCGTCGTACGGACCTGATCTGCGTACGTGGAGGCCAACGAGGCACATACATCGTGCCAGTGGGCAGACCGATCGACCTTGTCGGTTGTCGTGTACTGCTCGACGAGCTTAGCCAGTGTATCGTACTGCATCAGATCGGCCGCACTAATAGGCCAGCCGTCCTCGACAAGAGCCGCCGACATGGCCATAGCCCGTACGGAATTGAGGCCGAGCATCGGCAATGAGACCCTGGGCGCGATTTCTTCCGGAGCGACGTGGCATAGTGATACAAGATGCGCCTGCACGGCTTTGGCTAGAGGATGAGATAGGATATCTGCGGTGTTGGCTGATGTGCTGTCCTGTGGATCCTGTGCGAGTTTGGCCTCCCACGCCCTCAGATCCAAGGCATCGTACGCTGCTTTGACAGCGCGTCGATCAATTTTCGCGCTGGACGTACGTGGAAACGAGGACAAGATAACAAAATGGAAGGGGACCATGTACGAAGGCAACAAGGCCTGTGTGCCTGTACGCAGCGTACGTGCTAGTGCTACGGCGTCTTCGTCTTCACGCACAAGCGGGACATTGTCGAGCGGCGCGACGGCGAAGGCCACGATGCGGGGAGGTTCATCAGGCTGTGGTGCCGGCATCGCCACGGTATCGGCATCCCATACTTGATCCGAGACAGACTTGACAGCCGCATTGATTTCCAGCAGCTCAATGCGCACACCGTTGATCTTTACTTGATCGTCGTTGCGGCCCAAGTACTCAAACTGACCATCCCACAATTGCCGTGCCAAGTCGCCCGTATGGTACAAGCGGCCGAGGGTGGGGTGCATCACGAACTTCTCGGCGGTCTTCGCTGGATCGCCAATGTATCCGCGCGCCAGCTGAGGACCGCCTAGCAGCAATTCGCCAATCGCCCCGCGAGGCACAATGTTGTAATGCTCATCCATGATGACGCACAACGCATCATCAAAAGCGACGCCGATATTGTGAGATTTAACCTGATCGTTGGGAGGTAGCTCTCGCATCGTAAGAGACAGAGTCGCCTCGGCAGGGCCGTAAATATTCACAAGACGGCAGTCTCGTGTCCAATTGTCGGCCACAACCTGCGAGAGCTTCTCACCGCCATTGATTACCAGGCGCATGGACGGAATAGCGTCACGCGGGACCATAGCTGAGACGGCCGGCGTAAACAAAGTATGCGTGACTTGCAATGCATTCGACACGTCAATGAGGCGTGTAAGCAGCAAGTCTAATGGCGCAAAACACACGGTACCGCCATGGCCCCATGCGTAAAAGATATCGAAGATCGACAAGTCAAAGACGTACGCGGCAAACTGCAGATACCGAAGGGAGCCTGGCAAGAGCGGCTCGATCACGGTCGGCACGGCGTGTTGCAGGGCCCGCATGCCTTGTACAGCGGCCGTATGTTCGATGCCCACGGCTTTCGGCAGGCCTGTGGTGCCACTTGTCCAGATTTTGTAGGCCAAATGCTGCGGCGAGGCTCGTTGCGGTGAACGACGTGGCGGAGCGCAGGTAGGCATAGGCGCATCCAGACGTGCGATACGAATTGAGGCGGGACAGATAGCTTCGACGGCTGCCGCCTCTGCACCGCATGTGAGCACAACACGAGCCTCAGACTTGGTCAGCAAGGCTGCTTGCCGTGAGGAGGGCCATCCTGGATCGATCGGGCACCATGTAGCGCCGGCCTTGAGGATGCCGAGGATGGCTGCATACATCTCATGCGATTTTGCCAGGCACAATGCGACGATTTCGTCGTTGGTATCATCATGATGAGCATATCCTATCCCGAGGGACCACAACAAGCGCGCAATAGCATCAGAGCGTTGATCCAGCTCCCGGTACGTCCATGACGTAAAGCGCAAAGGCTGCAGACTCTCGCAACAGACCAAAGCCTCGGTATCAGGCAAGTCCTGTGCACGTCGTCGAAACTGATCTTCCAGACGTTCATGGGCAGGTCCATGAGGCATATCGTTCGTAAGCACGGTGGGATGAGGATTCGCGAGACTTTGCAGCGACACGGGCAACGTCATAGGATCGCGGTCATGCACGATCGCGTCCAGCACGGCGAGGACTTGTTGCAGCTGTGTCATGGCTGAGCCATGCACATGAATGGAAGGAGAGGCTAGAAGTGTCAATGTATCGCCAGTGTCGGACGTATGAGCCACCAGGGCCAATGTGATGGTAGGATGTTCGTTCACATGCGCAGTGAGCCACGCATTGACGTCGTGCGCTGGCATGCTCAGTGCGTCGAAGAAGCATACAGGTCCCCAGACACCGCGAGTAGGCGTATGTACGCAGGCCTGTACATGGCGAAGAAGATGGGCGAGGGAGTGTGCGTCGCACAACGACGCACCGAAACGCACGGTATGAGACGAAGACGGAGAAACGACGTCGATGTCAGCGTAGTCGCATTCGTGTCGAAGGTACATATACACGATCACAGCCCACGCCGCTTGAAGGGGGATCGAGCGGTCTGTTCCGTACTTCTGCGCTAGGGCATCAAGAGAGAGGGACGGTGAGAGGGTGATCGATGCACGTCCCAACGCACCAAGAGCGTCCTGCATGAACGCATCACGCAGCGGCGCGCGGAGCCGAAGCCCTGTCACGTCAGGGAAGGGAGTACGGTCCATGGCAAACGGCCCGTTGGTATAGAGAAGAAGACACACCCCCCTTTTTCTTCGTCCAGGGTGGGACGCTCTGCCAGGGACCACGGTGCGAAGCGCTCAGACCCCTTTTATCGATGGGATCGGCCGAGTTGGAAACGAGACGCGATGGCACGATGTAAACTTGATCTAATCTGATTAACCCGAGGCCAATCATACGGACAGATGGACAAGTCCTCGGTTGTGGAGCATGAAAAATGCGGCAAATTGCACAGCGGTCGACGACGTCCACCGACGAGGTTCGCACAGAAGCAGCGTGCCAGAGGAAGAAGGGCTTGCATACCGTTACGACTCGATGCCGGATTCACCGGATGAGGTTGAGGTCACGGCTGCTGCCTCCTGTATGCGGTGGAGAGAGCGCCTGAAAGCAATATGCCCTTCCATGAGCTACATCCGGCTCTTCCAAGGCCTCGCGTACACGGAGCTTCTTGTGCTGCTCATCGGGATCGTTGCCTCGCTGGCAGCGGGTGTGCCGTTACCGCTTATTGGCGTCTTGTTTGGACAGATGGTCAACGGCTTCAATACCCAGGCGTGCGCGAATCACGGTCTGACGACGCCCGATGCCCCGTCGAAAGCGGCGTTCTTGGACGACGTGAGTGATCACGTCGTGAAAATCGTCATTGTAGCCGCTGTCAATTTTGCGCTGATCTGGATCTACGCAAGCTGCTGGTCATTCCTGGGCGAGCGCATTGCGCGACGCTTGCGTCAGTGCTACGTACGTGCACTGCTGTCGAAAGACATGGCGTACTTTGACACACTGCCGCCTGGCGAAATTAGTACGCGGCTAAGTGAGAACCTAATTCTCGTCCAAAATGGTACAAGTGAGAAGATGGGCATCTTCTTGTCGTCTCTATCGTACTTTATTACGAGCTACGTGATCTCCTTCTACCTTCTCCCAGCGCTGGCCGGCCAACTGGTCTCGCTCATCCCGGCGTTTCTGATTGTGTCCATGGCTGGCGCGCACTTTGTCGGGAAGTACTCGTCGCGCATGTCGTCGCATCTAGGTGATGCATCCAGCATCGCCTCGGAATCGCTGACCAACCTGCGTGCTGTGCAGGCATTTGAGATGCAGCGGCCCTTGGCCAAGCTGTTCAATATGCACTTGCACTTGGTCCGCCGCACCGGCCTGTTTCGGGCACTCTCTGCTGCGACCATGCTGGGCTGCCTATTTTTCGTGGCGTACTCGGCGAATGCCCTTGCCTTTTACTCGGGCAGTCGCATGGTCACAGAGCGCATGGATGGCGAGGGCGGGGCATCGGATACGGTCGGATCGGTGTACACTGTGATTTTCCTGCTGCTCGATGCCTCGTTTGTCGTGGGCCAAATTGCACCGTACATGCAGTCGTTTTCCGCTGCAGGCGGAGCTGGCTCGCAATTGCTCGAGACTGTCCAGCAAACATCGCCGATCGATCCCTTTTCGGGAGACGGCCTGCGTCCGTGCGATTCTGATGCGCCGCTAGGCTTTCGACTTCGTGGCGTCAGCCTGGCGTACCCTGCACGCCCCAACGCACGTGTGCTGGACCACTTGGACTTGGACCTGGAGCCGGGGCAGCGCATTGGCCTGTGTGGGTTCAGTGGAAGTGGCAAGAGTACGGTGGTATCGCTGCTGCTTCGCCTGTATGAGCCGAGCGAAGGCAGTGTCACGTTGTTCGATGGAACGTCGCTGCGTGACGTGTCCGTAAGCTGGCTTCGTGCGCAGGTCGGGCTGGTCGGCCAAGAGCCTGTGTTGTTCGACTGCACGGTCCTTGAGAGCATTGCCCATGGCTTGCTTGGCAGTCCCGCGCATGCCCATTTGCATGAAGCCCTTCGTTGGCTGTCGCGGTACTCGTTTGATCATACGACAATGCCAGCTACGTGGCACGCCGAGGCCCCGAGCGAGATCCACGAAGCGCTGACCGACGTGCAAAAAGCGTGTGAAGAAGCAGCGCACATGGCCTACGCCCACGACTTTATTGCGGCGCTACCGCAGGGCTACTTGACCCGCGTAGGCGACGCTGGCCGGTCGTTGTCAGGGGGCCAGAAGCAGCGTATTGCCCTGGCCCGTGCCATTGTGAAAAAGCCCCGCGTCCTGATCCTTGACGAGGCGACCGCCGCGCTGGACTCGCAGAGCGAAAAGGTGGTGCAGGCAGCCTTTGATCGCGTCTCGGAAGGCCGTACGACGATTGCTATTGCACATCGTTTGTCGACGATCAAGAACTACGATAAGATCGTGGTCATGGCGCATGGCCAAGTCATGGAGCAGGGCACACATGACGAGCTCATGGAGGCGAAGAGCCACTATGCGCGCTTGGTCTATGCACAGACCGACTCCACGCCAGACGACTCGCCGTCGTTGCCAGCCGTGGAGCCGTCCAAGGCGCCGACGTCGATGAATGAGGAAGAGCCTATGCATGGCATGTCTATGCCGATGCCCGCACAGCCGGTGGTCGCACCGACGACTATAACCGACGTGGAGCACGCTCATGCAGTTACGCCGAGAAAGCATGCGAACGTATCGTACACACGCTCGCTTCTGCGTCTTATGCGCTGGGCATTGGTCAAGTGGCCGTATGCGTTGCTGGGCCTGGCGGCGTCGGCCATCATTGGCGGTGCGTACTCGGGCGAGGCGGTGCTGTTCGGCCATGTGATTGAGGCGCTGAATCCGTGCAAGACACCGAGCCGCATTGAGCAGCAGTCCGACATGTTTGCGCTGTTCTTCTTTGTGCTTGCGCTGATTGAGTTGGCATCGTACTTTGTGAGTGGCGCGTCGTTTGGGTTCGTTTCGGAATGGCTGCTCTTGCGTATTCGTAAATTGGTGTTCCAGGTCTTGGTCTCGCAGCCACTGGCATGGTACGAGTCGGAAAAGACTACGCCTTCGGTGATGATTGCCAACCTCAGTGCAGATACGAGCAACCTTGGCGGGCTCACAGGCACGGTGATTGGCACGATTTTCAGTATCTTGGTCAACTTTGTGGCGGGCATCACCTTGGCACACATTGTAGCGTGGCGTATTGCTGTGGTGATTCTGTCCATGGTACCCATTTTGATTTTGGCCGGGTACATGCGCCTTAAAGTGATTGCTGATTTTCAAAAGCGGCATGAGACCGCGTACGCACGATCGACGTCGGTCGCTGTCGAAGCTGCGTCGTCGATGCGGACCATCGCAGCGCTCAGTCGTGAGCGCGATGTGCTGCAGCTTTTTGAGTACAGCTTGGAGAAACCGTATCGCGAAAGCTTGGGGCATTTGGTGCTGGGCAATTTGTTCTTAGCCATTTCCCTGAGCATTTCGTACTTTATTTACGGCTTTGCGTACTGGTGGGGCTCGAAGAACGTGGCGGAGGAACGATACTCGCAAGTCGCCTTCTTCACAGTGCTCCCTGCTCTGCTGTTCTCTGCACAGTCCTCCGGGCAGCTGCTAGCCTTTGCGCCGGACTTTACCAAGGCCCAAGTATCGGCCTCCAACATTTTCTCGCTCCTGGACCGAGCGCACACCAAGGTGGATGCCCGCATACGCCGCGCTCGTCCAGCGCGTACGTACGACGAAGAGGCCAAAGCGACGACCATGCCTCTGGGCGACGGCGGGCCCCTTTCCGTGTCGTTTGAGCATGTCAGCTTTACCTACCCTGGCCGCGATATACCCGCACTTCAAGACATTCATCTGGACATCCCGGCTGGATGCTTTGCCGCATTCATTGGCGCGAGTGGGTCTGGCAAATCCACGGCCATGAGCCTTATTGAAAACTTTTACGCCCCGACGCAGGGCGTCGTGCGTGTGAATGGATGCAGCACAACCTCGACACCTACGCATGTACTGCGCGAACACATGGCCATCGTGCCGCAGGAAGCTATGCTCTTTCGTGGCAGCATTCAATTCAACGTCGCCTTGGGTCTGCTCGATCCACTGAGTGTGCCTGCTGTGGCCGAGGAGACACAACCTGGCGCATTCACCGAGAAACCAAGCGAAACCGCAGATGGGCGTATCACCGAGGCATGTGAGGCTGCGCACTTGCACACCGCCATCCAAGCGATGCCCGATGGCTATCGTACCGACATTGGCGCGAGTGGCAGTCAGCTCAGTGGAGGGCAGAAACAGCGGTTGGCCATCGCGCGTGCGCTGATTCGCAGGCCGCATTTGCTTCTGCTGGACGAGTCCACGTCGGCGATGGATGCATCAAGTGAGCAGGCTTTCCAGGATACGCTGAATGCATTGTACCAGTCGCGTCAATGTACGATCATTGCCATTGCCCATCGCATGCGCACGATTCGGTCGGCCGACATGATTTTCCTCTTTGATCAGGGACGTGTCATCGCTCGAGGGACGCACAATGAGCTCCTAGCTGCGTCGCCACAGTACCAGGCCATGATTGCACATCAGTCTCTTGACTCGTAGTAGTATTATCTATGTAACGATCTTCGTACTATTACGCGCTGTCGTCCCTGAGGTACAGCTGGTAGATGGGGTTGTCGGTTTCTTCGTGGTATGCATACCCCAAGTCGTGGAGGAACTGATCAAAGCGGGCCTCTGTGTCAGGCGGTACCTGAATACCAGCCAAGACACGGGCGATATCAGCGCCTTCCTGGCGGTAGTGGAAAAGCGAAATGTTCCACCCGGCATCAATACCGACAAGGAAATGCTGCAGCGCACCAGGACGCTCAGGGAAGCGGAAGCGGAACAAGCGCTCATGCGGCACCGCTTCCCGACCGCCGATCATGTAACGGCCATGTGCCTTGACAAACTCATTGTCGCTAATATCCACAGCCTTCATGCCGGCCATGTTCAGGTTTCTAATAATGCCTTGGAGCTCCAAGTCACGCAGCGACATGCCATTCTTCGGCAAAGACTCGACGCTAGCCATCAGCGGGTTCTCATCGGAGGTCGGAACGGTACCATTCAGGACGAACGAGGTGAAAATATGCGCATACTTCGAGCCACTGAAACGGTACGAAAACTCAGTCACATCACGAGGCACAATGTGCTCACTCAGCTTCAAGAAACTGCCCGGCTCATCAGGGATGGTCACAGAGAGGATCGCCTCCCGCTTCTCACCCAGCTCCGCACGCTCAGATACAAAGCGCAAGCGGTTAAAGTTCATGTTGGCACCGCTCACCACCGCGACGAAACGACGGCCAGCGACATCGCCTCCATTCTCAGCAATGTACCGCTTCGTACCAGCCACAGCCAACGCACCTGCCGGCTCCGTAATCGCTCGCGTATCTTCAAATACGTCCTTAATCGCTGCACAGATCTCATCGTTCGATACACGCACAATGCCATCCACATTGCTGTTGCAAATACGGAAGCATTCGTCGCCTACCAAGCGCACGGCTGTGCCGTCACTGAACAGACCCACTTCGTTCAGTTCAACACGCTCACCATGCTCCAAACTCTGCGCAAGAGCATCGGCGTCAAACGTTTCCACACCGAATACCTTGACATGCGGCGGCGCAATGCGCTTGATGTAGGCGGCCACACCACTCAGCAGCCCACCGCCGCCGACGGCGCAGAACACAGCGTCGACCTTCTCCATATCGGTCTGGTTGCAAATCTCCACGGCCGTCGTACCTTGCCCAGCAATAACTTGGGGATGGTCAAACGGAGGAATCATCGTAAGACCATACAGTTTAGCGAGACGCTGCGACTCCTTTTTCGCCTCGTCAAAGTTGGCACCGTGGAAAACAACCTTCGCACCCAGACGCTGCACATTCTCCCACTTGATGCTTGGCGTCCCACGCGGCATGACAATGGTGCATGGAATCGACAAGTGCGCACCGGCTAGCGCCACGCCCTGGGCATGGTTCCCTGCACTACACGCAATGACACCCTTCCACTTGAGTGACTCATCCATCTGGCGCATCATATTGTACGCACCACGAAGCTTAAAACTAAATACAGGCTGCAGATCTTCACGCTTAAGAAGAATCTCGCATCCCAATCGCGAAGAGAGGCGCGTCGCAGTTTGCAAAGAGGTCTCACGCACTAAATCGTACAAATGCGCACCCAAGATCATACGCAAATAATCGGGCGTACCATCGCTTTGACGATGGTACGCCGGCAAGATCTCATACAGAGCCTCTGACTCTTCGCTCACAGGCGAGGAGGTAGGTGTATGCAAATAGAGCGACGGCGCAGAGGCAGTCTCGCTACTCATGGTGGCCGTCGTGCAAGAGGACGTCTCCGCTGTAACAGTGGAGCTCGCATTGTGCATGTTCATGGGCCACGTGACAGCAACGAAGAGAGAAAAAAAGGCGCTGGCCCTGCGCCTCCACCCGAATCGCCATCACGCTACGCATCCTGTGACAGATGGGAAAGCGCGGTGGTCATCGGACGCAGAGGCCTGGGCGCACATCCGTTACGCCCGTTGATGTGCACCGTGTACGTGACGTCCCGTTCAGACGCAATGGGCGTGGGCGTGTGGCGTGTGAAAAACAATCCAATGCGGATATGTTGCAGCTGGATCTCGTACAGGATGAGAGTGCGACAGAGATGCTGGATGAAGAGCAACAGGCCAGTCGCGATGCACGTGCTCGACTCTCAAAGCTGACAGAAAAGGACAACAGTGTGAAAACGTTTATGAAAGAGTTGCGGAAGGTGCTCGAGCACGCCGACGTGCTCCTGGAAGTATTGGATGTGCGTGATCCGCTGGGCTGTCGTGCCTATGCCATCGAACAGGAGGCACTGCGACTGGGGAAGCGTGTCGTTTTGATTTTGAACAAGATTGACTTGGTACCTGCTGCCAATACGAAGGCATGGCTAGACTACCTTCGTCATGAATTCCCCACGCTGCCCTTCAAGGCGTCGACGCAGCAACAGCGCCACAACTTGGGTCAGAATCAGACCATGGCATGGAAGAAAAATGCTGGAGGCACAGACCAAGAGCTGGCCAGTGGTGCAGAGGCAGTGGGCACACGTGCTATCTTGCAACTTATCAAGAACTACTCGCGCAATCTCAACTTGAAGTCCAGTATCACCGTGGGCACGATCGGCGCACCGAATGTCGGGAAGAGTAGCTTGATCAACTCGCTCAAGCGTTCACGTGTATGTGGTGTAGCCTCCACGCCTGGTCATACCAAGGTGGTGCAAGGCATTATGCTTGACCGGCATGTCCGACTTTTGGACAGTCCCGGTATTGTGTTTACCGATACCAATGCGCCGCCCGGTGCGACGCCCGCTGAGATTGAAGCGGCTGCGCAAGCCGCCATGCTACGGAATGTGTTGAAAGTGGAACTGGTCGAGGATCCTGTAGAGCCTGTGCAAGCGATCCTCAACCGCATTGACCCCAAGTACCTGGCAGACGTGTACAACATACCCGAACTTCCGAGCCGCGATGCCCAGGACTTTTTGCTGCGTGTAGCCTATCAGAAAGGGCGACTGACGCGTGGTGCCGTGCCTGATTTGGATGGGACAGCGCGTTCAGTGTTGCATGATTGGAACACTGGTAAAATCAAGTACCATACCGAACCCCCTGCGAAGCACCCTGCGTTGGTACGGCCTACCAAGTCGGCATCAACTACATCGCAGACTCCAGCTGCTCGTGTGGATGATGGCAGTGCCGCTGTGCTCACCTCCTTCAGTGATACGTTTGACTTGGCGGGTCTGTTGGGCGAAGCGGATGCAGAGGCATTAGGCGGTGATGGCCGGTTCTCCCCGCCGCCTGTGGAACCGCCCACGACGCAGGTCGACGAAGGGGCTATGGACGACGTGACCGACTCGACCCTCGGCAAACGGGAGCGTGAAATGAGTGACTCGGACGAGGAAGATGAAGAGGATGAGTGGACACGTGGGCGTACCGCGGCACGTACGTGGAATGTCCTCCCCGTCGAAGGCGAGAGTGAGCCAGACGATGAAGAGCCGGTCCAAGCGCCGCCGACGAAAAAGGCACACAAGGAGAAACCCATGTTCACTCCGACAGAGTTGGAGAGCATGGCGCCCTCCCGTGGCAAAGAACGACGCAAGGCGCGTAAGGACAAGAAGCGGAAGCAAGGTGCTATGCTTACAGAGGCCATGGACACGTTTATGGATTTGGACGCGGCGCATGAAGACCCACCTTCCCGTCCTACAGGCGGTGCTTTTGCAGCGCTGTCGCAGCCGGAGGGAGAAGACGAGGAAGAAGAATGGTAACATAGAGTAGCATGAGAATACAACTATGGCGATGTACATAACTTTTTCGCTGTGGCAGACTGCTCGGCAGCCGACGAAGAGGATTTGCGCTTCGCCGAGGCTTGGCTTTCCCTTTCCTCTTTGGTCGCAGCGCCTGTCAGCTTGGCATAGATGGCACGCAGTTTTTCAGGCTTGACCTTCTTCGGCCAGAAGAACGAGGAAAAGGCCCAGAGATGCTCGTACCATTTTTGTTGGCGCGCTTTCGGGAGGTCCGCAAAGCGCGTTGCAATCACATGATCGATATGTGTGCCGATGGCCGAGAGACACTCTTTGAGCGTCGCAATCTTGCGATCGCGGTCCAGACGCTCTGTGTCGTCCTTGAGTGTCTTGAGTTGGCGCTTGCAAGGCCGCATGATTTCTTTGCACTCCAGCTCGTCCATGCTCGCGTAGCCATCGTCATCCGACTCGTCCGACGAGTACTGCGCTGCGTGGCGCTTGCTTTTGTCGGAGCGCGTATGCGTGGAAGAAGAGGCGGAAGACGTCCGGGCCTTCTTTTTCGGTTTTTCTTTCTCATCGTCTTTGCCGTTCATCGCATCATGCAGCACTTTGAGAAGGTAGTCACCACGACGGACCAAATGGATGGCATTGGGGATCGGACGAGACTTGCCAGCCCCCGCCTTGGCCTTGGTGGCCTCGTCTTTCGCTGCATCGTCGTCGTCTTTCCCATCGGTGGCACGCTTGCCTTCTTCCAGGAAGAAATGGTGATCCAGCCCAAGATCTTTATCCGCCTCAATCTGCTCCCAGGACCCAAAGCCGTGCCGCCAAATGCCAATGAGCAACATCGAGTCTTCCTTGTGGCCCCATTCGCAGTGCCAATTGAGAGTGCTCTTCAAGTGGTCCACAGGGATCCGCCATTGCAGCGGATCGGGCGCGGCTTCCAGAACCTCGGCCAGGAGATGCAAGTCGTAATGGCGCATGAGCAATGTCTCCGCGTTAATATTCGCAATCCCACGGTAGTTGATCAGCACAGCACGCTGACGCAGCGCGGACGAAATTTCTTCGCCACGCTCTTGCTTGCCACGCAAGAACGCTTGGTGCTCTGCAACCTTTTCTTCGGCCAGCTCGACCAGGTCCTTGGACGCTTGCATAAGCACCGACCGATTCTTGTCTTGCAGCTTGCCTTCAGCCACAATCACATCGTATCGGTATCGCAAGTCACCCCAGCGCTGAATGCCTCGCAAAAGCACACGCACATCACGTTCCTTCAACTCCAACGATCGCTGCCCGGACGTCTTGCGCGTAGCCTTGCTTTTAGGCTTCACATCGGCCTCCTGTTCTTCCGCGGCGGCATGAGCCACAGCTTCGCTGGAGGCCACAGCAGCACGGCGGCGTGAGCTGGCAGCCATCGCATTTTCGACGGCACGTTGTCGCTCCTCTTCTTCGGCCTTGATCCGATCTTCCACAGGAATGATATCGTCCCAACTCACGTCGTCCGCCTTAAAGTCTTGGACCTGTGCAAATTGCTGCAAGAACGCTTGGCCACCGGACGACGCTGTATTGCCATCCGCCTCGGTATCACGTGCTTCGGCGTGCTGCAGGATTTCGTCAAGGTCCATTTCGTCAAGCTTCTTTTGCTGGCCGTCTTCGTCGCCTTTGAAGATGCTTTGCGCGCCAAACTTGAGGATCGCACCAAGTTCTTCACGGCTGAAGTTTTGCGTGGACTTGTTCAGGGATTTCGGGGCAAAGTTCGTACCTGACGTGTCCATTTGATTGATGATGGCATACTCCAGCACCATCTTTTGCTTGGCACGTTCCAGCACATCCTCTTCCACCGTGCCCTTGGTCAAGAAACGGAACACGCTCACGTGGAACTTGGAGTTCAGTCGATGCGCACGCGACATGGCCTGTAAGTCGTTTTGTGGGTTCCAGTCGCTGTCAAAGATAATGACCGTATCGGCTGTTTCCAGATTGATACCCAAGCCACCAGCACGGGTCGAGAGAAGGAAACAAAAGTCCGGCGAATTAGGGGCATTGAAATGCTCAATCGCACGCTTGCGTGTCTCAGAGGATACGGTGCCATCCAGACGTTGGTGGACGTAGCCACGCAGCGAGAGATAGTCGGAGAGGATATCAAGCATGCGTACCATCTGACTAAAGATCAAGACACGATGCCCGTCCTTCTTGAGACGTGCCAAGAGCTTGTCAAGCAGCACCATCTTACCGCTGTGCATAATGAGGCCACGCAGCGTATCTTCGCGCGAGTCGGTGGGCGTCTCGATACCGTCAAAGAGATAGGGATGATTCGACGCCTTTTTCAGCTCAATCGCAATGTTCAGCAGCGAGAACTGCGTCGCACTGCTGCCGCTGAGAAGCGAGTAGTTGCGTGTAAGAATCGCTTTGTACATGCGCTGCTGCATAGCCGACATTTCCACACGCAGAATCTGCTCCGACTTCGTAGGCAGTTCCTTAACGACATCGCGCTTGAGACGACGAAGCATGACATTTTCCAAGCGTTCATGCAATTCTTGGATCTTGGCCTGGTCAACATTGGCAATATCAAAGTCCGTCTCCAAGTCAAATTGGTCCGGACGCAGAAAATGAAGGAGCGCACTGAGCTCCTTAACATTGTTTTGCAGCGGAGTGCCGGTAATCAGCAGCTTGCCGGCACACGAGAACGAGTTCAGCGCCTCATACAGCTGCGACTCAGCATTTTTCAAACGGTGCGCCTCGTCCACAGCCAGGTACTGCCACTTGATCGACTGCAACTCGGCGCGATCCTTCAGAATGAATTCGTACGTCGTGAGCAGCACATTTAGCCGCATTTTGCGTGGCGGGCCAAATTCGTACGCACGAATCATGTCGCGCGACTGCGAGTTGCCCGTGTACGCCACCACATTCATATCAGGCGCCCAGTGCTCAAACTGCACCAGCCATGCAGGCAGCGTCGACAGCGGTACGACGACCAAAAAGGGACCGTACTGGTAGCACGAGTGGAAGAGGTACGACAAGAACGCCACCGTTTGCACTGTCTTACCGAGACCCATCTCGTCGGCGAGAATGCCGTTTTCATTCTTGCTCCATAGGTACGCCAGCCAGTTGAGACCCGTCATTTGGAAGTCTTTAAGCGTGCCATGCGCGCCGATATACTTGGGCTGCTCAGTCATCCGCACATACTCTGGCCTACCACGCGAGAACGTCTCACTGCGAGCCGGCACTGTGACAGAGGTTGCGCGGGCAAGGTATGCATCAATTTGGTTGCGAGCCATTGGAGCAATTTCATCCTCGGACTCCCACCAGCATTTGTCATAGCCAAGTCCCTTAAATTTGCACAGGTATTCAGTATGGGTATACGGCACCTCCTTGGTCGCCGGGCTATCGCGCTGCGCAATGACACGCTCCACGGTTCGATAGGTCTCGAGAAGCTCACGTTGGCGCTCGCGCTGAATTTGCAGCGTTTCGAGGTCTTCTCGCGTAGCCTCTGGATCAGTGGCAATCGCATGCATCGGCTGCCACACAGACTTGATATAGTTTGTGACGCGTTTAAACCCTGGGAAGCGCTGAAGGAAGTCGTACAGTTCGTGCGTATCGTGCAAATGAGAGTAGCCCCGCCATTTGATCACGAAACGCATGTTTTCGGTAGGGATATCTTCGGGATCATCCAAGTGTGCTTCATCACGTTCATGGCCAAAGACGCCCTCAATCTGATCGACTTCTTCGGCAGGCTCTGCATAACTCACAGGCACTTCGTCCGCGTGATCCTCAAAAGGATCATCGTCATCGAGATCTGCGTAGTCGTCGGTATAGTTGGTCACCTTGGTCGCGCGACTGGACATGCGCACAGCAGGGCCCCATTCTGATTCTTTCGCCGGTGCACGCGTGCGAGAACGACGACGACCACCAAAGTCCTCGTCGTCATCATCGTCATCATCGTCGTCGTCCTCCTCTTCATCCTCGTCCTCCTCTTGGGGGACATTGTCGTCTTCATCGTCGTCGCTTATATCGTCCGTGACATACTGTGGTAAGTAGCGCATATGCGTACCGATCGTCGCGCAGGCGCACGCCCCTGTTAATTAGATGACGGAACGAAATGTATACATACCGAACGCCGAAGACCATACAAGTCTGGATTCGCTTCCGCTTCGAGAATTTCCTGGCGGAACGCGCGTCCCACACGCGATGTACCCTCAGGGGTAGCGCGAGCGGAATGTGAAGTCACCGCGGTCGCCATAGGCTCAGACGCCGTGCCTACGTCTGTCGGGATGACATCGACGTGCATGGCGTCCGCCGTGGGCGGCGCTACGGATGGTGTGCCCCCCTCGAGTGGTTCTTTGATATTAGCTAGAAGGCCAGTGACGACATACCTGACATGCACACACACACACACACACGACTAGGGCGTTGTCGTAGCAAGGAAGCCGAAAAAAACCACTCGCCGCGGCGAGGTACGAAGGCGCGCTGCGAACCACGTGCTGCCTCGATGGCTGACTGGCTCGTCTACCACAGCACCAAGCGTGGGCTGATAGTGATAGGAGCAAGGGAACACTGTACGATCTATGGGACAGCAGCCTAGGCTATAGGTAACAAGAGACGGTCGAGATACTCCAGATGCATGCTATGTAAACAGAAGCGCTACAGCGACGGAGCCAAGGCCGAGGACCCTTGAGGACCAGCAAGCTGGCTGGCTGGGTAGGCTCCCATAGGAGTGGGTGGAGAAGACCTAATAGGTACAAATGTAGGTGTGTCCCCAACAACCATGCATCGCCCCGTGGGATAGGAGGGGCGTGCGCTCCGACATTCTTGCCATAATCCTCGCCTGCAATGGTATGTATGCTGCATCGATCCGCTAATAACAGTCCAATACGCTACGACCGTATCTGGAGTGCGTGCGCTCGACACTCACTGCGGCATTAACGCTAGAGAACTTCGGCTCCCAGGTCGTGGAGCGACACAATATCCCCGAAGTGGAAGCACAAACGACGCCGGAGGTTATTATGACGCCGCTAACAGTGAGCCGCAACGAGCATGAACATGTACTTATCGAGTCTTCGGTGAACAGTGTACGACTGAGTATCAAGATCAAGCAAGCTGATGAGATCGAGCATGTGCTCTCTCACAAGTTTACGCGGTTCTTGATGCAGCGCGCTGATAACTTTGTCATTTTACGGCGTAAGCCTCTTCCAGGCTACGATATTTCGTTCCTGATCTCGAACGTGCATACAGAATCAATGTTGAAACACAAATTGGTCGACTTCATCATCCAGTTTATGGAGGAAGTCGATAAGGAAATCAGCGAGATGAAATTGAACCTCAACGCGCGTGCGCGTATCGTCGCAGAGTCGTACCTCGGCGCGGTATGTATCGGAATGTACTCATACAGGCTCAGTTTTGAAATGTACTATGGATCATGTCATAGGGTATATATTAGTATGTACGCATTCGCTTCATGGAACGCGTTGGCGATGTATGTGCCCGCTTAAACGTCGCCCCGGTCATGCGTGGGTATATAGAAGCTGCGTCATCGCCATCACCGTACGAACGCTCAGAGGGTAAGTGGGTCCATGGTGCATCCGGGGCATCCACAAGCATCCATTCGCGTGTGGTTTGTGGAGTAAAAGGGGCACAGGGGATGGTGGACGGAAGACTCAATGGCACATCCCACGGATCACGAGACGTGGTCTGTGCTGAGGTTGCTAGAGCGTCTTTGGAAGGTAGACATGCATCGCGCCTGTGCCATGGCGAAGGCAAGTGCGAAGGCGTAGGAGGTACACCCTGGTAATGCAAAAGCGGCTTCGCCCAGGATGATACAACGGCCGACGTCTGTGCTTGCGCCCGGAGCCACGCTACCAATTTCGTCGAGTCCATGTGAGCCATCACATATGTTGTCACAGGTAGAACCCATGCATGAGAAGGCTCTTGTACAAGATGCGTTAGAATTGTGGGCCAAGCAGAATGCGTCAAAGACGTACTGTGCAGCAAGCACAGTGTGCCAGCATAGCGTACAAGCGCAGGCGTAGCGCTAGACCACGCCTGAGCAAATCGTTCCAAGACACGCAGAGCGTAAGCAGAATGGCGGGGCCATGTAGAGGAGGGCACGGCAGATTCATTCGTAAACGCTGCATGAACCAAGCGCGCTAGCGCATGAATCGCTTGGGTCTGTGCATGACCATGCTGTGCATCCAAGGCATGCACCCAAGCCTCTAATGCCCATCGCTGTGCTGCCTCCCAAAGGGAGGGAGGCGCATCCCACTGAAGCAACACATCCATCGGGGACCCACCTAGTTCTGCTGGCATTTCCAAGCACGTCGCAAAGAACGACGAGGGCCATGCTTCTGTATCCCATTGTAAACGCCATGGCAAAAGGGATAAGGCCCCATGCGATGCTGACTGCAAGTCCCATACGACCTCCGGCTCGAGCCATGCCACCAAGCGCGTCCACTTTTGCATACGTGTGTCAGCAGGCCACGTGCGGACTTGCGACCATACCACATCGGGGTGCGCAAGCCACTGGGCAAACCAGGTGCGTGTATGTGGCTGTACAGCCATCACAAGCTCATCATGAGCTGGCACATCACATGCATCCATAGCTGAAAGCAGCGGAAGTAGGCCATCTCGCAACGGTAAGCGTTGCTGCTGCATATGCAAAGCAAACCATGTGGCTTCACCCAGTGTCGGCATGGAGCATACATGACCTGCCTGCGATGTCGTAGCGGCAATCGCATACACGAGCTCTCTGCAAGCAGGCCATCCATGATGGGTACGTGGTGCGGTAGCAATAAAGGGTGCCAATACATCCTGGAGCAGAGTCGAGGCATCGACTAGGCCAAATGTGACAAGGTGCACAACCAGGGCGGTCCATGTAAGCGCCCCCGTACTAGGCCCATCCCAAACGGTGCGAATACATGTATGGATCACAGTATCTAGCTTGATACCCGCTGTGCCGGCCAGCGTGGCAAGACATGTGACCAGCGTCATGGGCACCACCATGTCCGTGCTGGTCAGCGCTGTGAATGCAGCGCGCACCAGCAACGTCGTCGCTTGTTCTAGGGAGTACGCGGATATCAATGGCAAGCACAAGTCGTCTGCAGGCCATGGATCATGCAAGAGGGTATAGACAATGCGTGTCGCCTCATCTGTCGCGCATGATGGGACGGACACATCGGCCATGGGCATAGGCGCATAAGTCGCTACAGGTACGTCGAGCGCGCCCAAGGCAGTGAGTGCCGTGCGTGCCATCGGAACGACCATGCCCCGACCGACCAGCGGAAGGACGCGAGGAGCGCCCGGGAGGACAGAGGCTTCACCAAAGGCGTACGGTGCAAGACGCTCGGCCATGAGAATGGCCATATCCAGGGCGTCCCATACGCGGGCATACGTAGCCACAATATGACACACAGGCACGAGGCAGGCTAAGTCGTGGCCATCAAGCAGCGCACAGACCATCCGACCAAGTGTGTCCATGGCGTGCATGGACGTGAGCAGGGTAGCAACCAAGACAAAGCGATCAGCAGGCATGGTAGGTACTTCATGCAGCAGCATGGGCGTGATACGCTCGACCAAGCGCGCCTGAATGTAAGGTGAAGCCGCCCATACATGGGGTGCGCGTGTAGGCCATTGCAGCGTATCAGCCATGTGAAATGTTGCCGTCGAGGTAGGCGCTGTGACGGCCGGTGTGCTTCGCGGGCTCGCTAGAGCAATCGGAGACGAGGGCAGTGGTGACGACGGCGCGGCGCTGGGCGTGGCGGGGGCAGAGAGGGTGGATGGATCATCGGTGGCCCATTCTAGCACGCGTTTCAGTTCACGCAACGCCCGACGCTCTGTGGCTTCTTCGTACGATTCCGAGGTCCGTGCGCCATAAATGGCAAAGCGACGCTGCTGTTGCATGTTGACAGAGACGGGTGGCACAGGCATGCTGCGCAGTAAACGCATGTGGATGTGGGTCGTATGCCGCTGTGTCCGTGTGTCACCACTCGCACGGATCCAGCCACGAGCCATGAGCCGCTGCAAAAAGTAGGGATAGCTCAGCACACCATCCCGGGCGAACAAACCGAAAAGACGAGCGACATAGGCAGGACGAAGCGGCACGGATTCAGACAGGGTATCAAGCCATTGCATTACCGCTTCGCTCAGAGAGAATGGCGGCCATGGGCAAGAAAGTCGACGTCCGTCGGGAAGAAGCAGCCGCTGAGCCTGACACTCGTCAAGCAAGTGGGCTAAGGCTGCAGCGACGTACAGGCGATGTACCCCGACACGATGCAAGGTGCAGGCCCACGTACACAGGCTATGCAAACGACGACGTGCCATGGGCGCAGAAGCATGTCGCGGTAAGAAGTACTCGACAAACAATGCGGTCGATCCTGTCTGGTTGTCGTCCAGCTGGCGCCAGCAGGCGGCGTCCCATGCATCGACGCCGTCCAAGTAGGCAGCCAGGGCAGTGCGCAAAGCTTGCGACGTAGCCTTGGCGCGTTCAAAGTCAGGGATGGCAGGAAGCATGCCCAAGGCAATACACGCAGGGTGAACCCATACAGTGGTCGGAGCCAGCATCACGCATCGACGCAGCAAGTCTTGCGCTTGCTCACGAAGCCATGATACGGTACCTGAGACGGACTCCGTGGAGGTTTTTGAGTCAGCCATCGTTCTCAAGGCACCAACCAAGCCAGAGGCCAGCGCAGTGTGAGCACAGATCGATTTATAATGCCGCGCGACTTGCTGAAGAAGGCAAGCACGTGTATTTCCCGGTGCACGAGGGAGGGACTCGACCAGCCAGGCATAGTATAGATAAGGCACCAACAGGGACTGGGACAGCAACGTGTCGATGAGACGCATGGCGTACCGCCATCGCGCTGTCCATGTGGCCCGCTCCTCGGGAGTGAAGGGTGCATGCGTGAGCATCGAGGCGAGCCATGCAAGTACATTGTCTGTCCACTCATATGTATAGGCCAACGGTGTGAGTCCACGAGCTCTACCAGCTTGCAAATCAGAGGCCCCTACGACCTGGATGAGCCACAAAGCGCGCGACAGGGGGACGCTGCGTGCCCGTGGGAGGCCAGGAACGCAGCCCTGCCATAGCATATCGAGGAGTCGTTCGCCACGGAAGCCGTGAGGCACAGCTTGTGCCAGGACCGAAAGGGGCTGAGCAGGATCGGCCAAGGCACGTACAAAGGTGTCGAGGTGCGCGTCCGGCAACGTGACGCGCGTCGGCATGTCGCATGCCGCCAGGTCACGGATGGGTGTGGGAGCACCATGCCGTCGTCGCGTGCGTATGGCATCGACCATATCGCCTAGGAGGGTGCGTACAGAGTCACGAGAGAGACGTGTATACCAAAGATCTGCTGAGGATCCGACGTCGACAGGCACAGGCGACACAAAAGGCGCGCCAGCTCGTGCTGCATAAGGCCCCACAATGGTATGGGTCGGCGCCGTACGTAAGCCAGGCGTCCCAAGCTGATCACGATGATGCCATGCCGGACGCCAATCCGGCGCAGAGAGGGAGTAGGCCTGGGGCGCTGCGCTCCCAGGCTCCGGCATTTGGATCGTAGTTGGCGCCCTGAGCGTACACCACGGCTTGACCAGAGCCAAGACACGCAGCGACGCGTACGAAGTGGAGGAGGCCCAGGCCCACCGACCGACCGACCCACCTTCGCGGCGTAGGGCGTCTTCGCGCCACGTGATCAGGCAACGAAAAACCGACCGTCGAAGCCTCGGGGGCTGCACGTTCACCACAACGACGCGACCAAGAACAGTGCGTTGTTGGACAGAGGCCCTGAGTTTGCTTCGTAGGACCTTTGCGACCGGACTTCGAAGGATGTCGACAAAGACAGCGCCCGCAACGGCGGGCCCCATTAAGCTGGAGAATACGGCGAAGCGTGATGCCCTGCAAGCGCTGGAAGCCAAGTACCAAGCGCAATGGAAAGAGGCTCATACGTTCGATGTGGATTCGCCTGTGAACAATGCCGAGCTGCGTGATATGACCCCAGAGGAGGTGCGTGCGAAGTACCCCAAATTCTTTGCTACGATTCCGTACGCCTACATGAACGGCAGTCTACACTTGGGTCACGCGTTTACGCTGTCCAAGGTCGAGTTCGCGACTGGCTACGAGCGCATGTGCGGCAAGCGCGCATTGTTCCCGTGGGCGTTCCATTGCACGGGCATGCCGATCCGTGCAGCGGCCGACAAGCTCATTCGTGAGATTGAGATGTTTGGCGAGGACTTTAGCGGATTTGAGGCGGCGCAGGCGAAAGCGGCCGAGGAAGAGGCGGCCAAGGCCAAAGATGAGAGCTCGCAGCGTGTGGACAAGGCGACGAAGGGCAAGTTGGCCGGCAAGTCGACCGGACTCAAGTACCAGTTCCAGATCATGGAGAACAGTGGCGTGCCACGTGAGGAGATCAAAAAGTTTGCTGACCCTACCTACTGGCTGCGCTACTTCCCGCCGATCGCGAAGCGCGACTGCAATGACTTTGGTCTGCGCATCGACTGGCGTCGTGCGTTCTTGACGACCGATGTGAACCCGTACTACGACTCGTTTGTGCGCTGGCAGATCAACAAGCTGCGCAAGATGGACAAGATCAAGTTCGGTGAGCGTCTGACGATCTTCTCGATTAAGGACGACCAGCCATGCATGGACCATGACCGTTCCGATGGTGAAGGTCTTGGGCCGCAGGAGTACACGGGTCTGAAAATGAAGGTCGTGCAATGGGGCAAGGACGCTGCGCCGTTGCTGGACGAGAAGCTGCAGGGCAAGAATGTGTACTTTATCGCGGCGACGCTGCGTCCTGAGACGATGTACGGCCAGACCAACTGCTTTGTGGGCCCGAAGATTGAGTACGGTGCGTTCCGTATCAACGACAAGGATGTGTTTGTGTGCACGGAGCGTGCGGCGCGCAACATTGCGTACCAGGGCGTGACGGACGAGCGTGGCCGTGTGGAGTGCTTGGCACAGATGCCTGGCTCGGCACTCGTTGGCACGTTGCTCCATGCGCCGTCGAGCGTGCATGGCAACGTGTACGTGACGCCTATGGAGACGGTCATTGCGACCAAGGGTACAGGTGTCGTGACGTGTGTGCCCAGTGACTCGCCCGACGACTATGCCACGCTGATGGACCTGCGCAAGAAGGCCGAGTTTTACAACATCGACCCGCAGTGGGTCGCTTTGGACCCGATTCCTGTCGTCCAGGCCCCGGGCTACAGCGATATGATTGCGGCGGACCTCGTGAAGCAGCTGAAGATCCAGAGCCCGAAGGACAAGAACCTGCTGGCCGAGGCGAAGGAGATTGCATACAAGCAGGGCTTCTACAATGGTGTGATGCTCCAGGGTCCCTACAAGGGCGAGCCTGTGATGGAGGCCAAGGCGAAGGTCGCAGAGGACCTGATCCGCTCGGGCGATGCATTTGCCTACGCTGAGCCGGAGGGCAAGATTACAAGTCGCAGTGGCGACGACTGTATCGTGGCCCTGTGCGACCAGTGGTACTTGGACTACGGTGAGCCCTTGTGGAAGGCGCAGGCGGAGAAGCTTCTTGCGCAGATGAACACGTTCCAGCCGGAGACGCGTCACTCGTTCGAGGGTGTGCTCGGCTGGCTGCATCAGTGGGCGTGCGCGCGTTCGTACGGTCTGGGCTCGAAGCTGCCATGGGACCCGCAGTTCCTGGTCGAGAGTCTGAGTGACTCGACGATCTACATGTCGTACTACACGGTGGCGCACCTGCTGCAGGGCGGCGTGGAAGACGGCAGTCAGGTGGGCCCGCTGGGCATTGAGGCGAAGGACATGACCGACGAGGTGTGGGAGTACGTCTTGGGCGAGAGTGAGCTGCCGGCCGATGCGCCTGTGCCGAAGGACAAGGCAGAGATCCTCCGTCGTGAGTTCCGCTACTTCTACCCGATGGATCTGCGCTCCTCGGGCAAGGATTTGATCAACAATCACTTGACGTTCTGCATTTACAACCATGCGGCGCTCTTCCCAGAGTCGCTGTGGCCCAAGGCGATGCGTGCGAATGGCCACTTGATGCTCAACGGTGCGAAGATGGCGAAGAGCACCGGCAACTCGCTCTCGCTGCGTCAGGCGGTCGACAAGTTCGGCGCGGACGCGACGCGTGTGAGTCTGGCCGATGCCGGTGACGGTATTGAGGACGCTAACTTTGAGGAAAAGACAGCGAATGCCAACATTCTGCGTCTGCACACGCTCATCGACTGGTGCACAGAGGTCATGGAGCAGATCAAGGCCGGTCAGCTGCGTTCGGGTCCGCTCGACTCGTTCTGGGACAAGGCGTTCGAGAACGAAATCAACATTGCGATTGAGGCTACGCGCGATGCGTACGAGCGCGCGGCGTACAAGGAGGCATCGAAGTTGGGCTTCTACGAGTTCCAGTCTGCGCGTGACCTGTATCGCGAGGCGACGGCCGACGTGGGCATGCACGCCGACTTGATCCGCCGCTGGATCGAGACGCAGGCGCTGCTTATCGCGCCGATTGCGCCGCACTTTGCCGAGCATGTCTGGCGCACGATCTTGGGCCACGACTCGACTGTGCACGATGCACTCTTCCCGCAGCCGAGCAAGCCGGAGGACGCGGCGATGACGGCCGCTGCGGCGTACGTCCGCGGCACGATCAAGACGATTCGTGATGCGGAGATTGCTGTGACGCGCCGCAAGGCCAAGGGCCCTTCGGCGCCGGCGAAGTACGAGGAGCGCAAGCCGAAAGAGGTTTCGATCTTTGTCGCGGACGCGTTCCCTGCTTGGCAGGACATTTGTGTGAGTGCCGTGCAGAAGCATTACGATGCCGCGACGGGCAAAGTGGACGATGCGAAGGTGCGTGAGGAGATCGCTGCGGCTGGTCTGCTCAAGGACAAGAAGGCCATGCCGTTTGTGATGGCGTTCAAGAAGCGCATCGCCGAGTTTGGTCCGGAGATGGCCTTCAACCGTCAGCTGCCGTTTGACGAGACGGCGACGCTGAAAGCGGCGTCAGGCTACCTGAAGAAGACGCTCAACTTCCGTCAAGTGCACATTGAGAGTGCCAAGGATGCGCTCACACGCGCGGACGAACTCCAAGGCAAGCACGGCTTTGACAAGACGGTTGTCGAGGGCGCCGAGCCTGGCGCGCCCTCGTTCGCGTTCTACAATGTGGAGGCGTAATGATGTAGGACCGTAGGTCGATCTTCGCGGCGGCTGCATGTCAGCTGCGAGAGAATGAAGCCTTGTGGAGATGCAGGCGAGTAACTCCTGACAGCATAGACGCCTCCACCTTCGTCCATGCAGAGAAGAGCAGCGTGTGATTGGACCTCCACACCCCCTGGATGCGCTCGACCCCCTCGCATGTAGGGCACACTAGGCAAGTCCTTCGCGGCGACAGCCCACCGAAGGAACGTCCGTCAGCAAGGCGTCAGGTTGTGATTCTTCTCTACCACGCACATTGTCTCTGGATATCTGCTAGATCAGCTATCTACGTACGACAATGGGAACTGTATCCGGTGCAGGGCGTATGATCGCCTTCCTGGCGTTCCTCTTGCTAGGCTCCGCCTTTGTGCTCGAGCTTATCAATTCGGTCTCTGTGCCTTATATTGAATCGCTGTACTTTTTGAATCTCAAAGTCAAGACTGGAGATCTCAATGCCAACATCGGTATCTGGGGTTGGTGTGCGTCTAGCGGCGGCCAGGCATGGCAGTGCAAGTACAAGGGCCTTGACAGCTATAACAATTTTATTGATCCAAGGGTCATCCAACAAACCAACAAGAGTGACTTCTTTTATGGCAATAGCATCACGCGTGCCCTCGTTCTCCAGCCCATTGCGGCTGGATTCACGGGTCTGGCCGCAGGTGCTGCCTTGCTGGGCTTCTGCGTGAGCACATTCGCATGGGTCCTCTTGGCCATCCTGGCCTGCTTGCTAACGATCGCCGCCACGGTGTTGGAGCTAGTGTTTTTCATCCACGCACGCGATGCTCTCACCAAATACTATAGCAAGGTGGCCAATACTGGCGAGTTCAGTGCAAATCTTGGCAACGCCATGTGGGTCCAGGTCGCGGCCCTCGCCGCGGCGGTGGTGGGGACATTGCTCATGATATTGGCGTACACGCTCAACCGCACATCAGTGTCAGAGCGGCCCCATGAGCCGACCCCACTGCCTATGTCGAACAAGCGCGACGACAGCGTGTATGCTGCGCCAGTGACAGACTCGTACGGCGCGTATTCGCACCCACAATATGGCTACACGCCGCCCTCTGCTGCCGTGGAGACGTCGGGAGCTGGACGGGCATACGATCCGAACCAGCCGTACGAAACAGGTGTTACGCCATACCCCAACAGGTACTCACAGGTGTACAATGCCAAAGAGGCAGGAAGCCGTCCGATCGAGCGCACCAAGAAAGACGAGCGTCGTCACAGTCGTCATCACAACAAGCGGCACGGCAAGCACCGCAGTCACAGTCACAGCCAGCCACGCGATCAGTACTTTGCCAACCGTGGATCGCACAGTCGCCGCCACAGCCGGCATACCAGCCGTGGTCATGGCCATATGTACGATGACGAATTTTATGACAACAAGGACGATGTTGTGCCGCGGCATAGCTACGAGTATGAATACGACTTTGATGCCTTCCCGGCGCGACGTATGAGCTTTGAATATGGCAACAACTCGCATGTGCGTCAACGCAGTATGGGCGGCTACAGCCGCCCCCATTCACAAGCGGCGCTAGCTCGCTCAAGTTCGCGTGCGTCGCGATTGTACCCGGCCGACTCGGGTGAAGTGAACTACGATACATTGCCGCGACGAACGGCCAATGATCAAGCACGCTGGCAACGTCACAGTCACCGATTCAGCTACTAACATTTGTACGGATGTGGCTCGCAAGTCTCTCTTTTCTGCGATGTTAATGTATGTGTATTTTTAGGCAGTCTTCGTCCGTAGACATTTCCAAGTGGAGGTTCTGGAATCGGTGTCACGTAGGTGTCGTCCGTGGAGGGTCGAGACGCCTTGACGACGGACTTTCCTTACGATGTGGACCCGGGTGTGCACGCAAGGCGCGATCATGCGAAGAGGATCGCGGCTCTTTTCCACAAAAGCGTCTATCCCGCATTTGACGTTGTTTACTGGCACGCATTGCTCGCTGTGTGACGATATGAAAGAGGTGCTGGAGGCAGAGACGACGCCCTTTACGTTGGCCATGTACAATATTCGGGACGATACATCGCCCAATGTCGAGTACTGGCGTCGCAAGTACCAGTATGATATCCCTGTGTTGCACCTTCGGTGGGGCGAGCCGACACAGGAGGACGATTACGGGCCAGGTACGTTGAACGATGGGTGCTTACCTCCCCGCCCCTAGAAATCGCACGTCATCGCCTTGATCCTGCGCAGCTCGCAGCAGCGCTGCAACGAAAGTGAGCCGATATACATGCTGCAGCTTTGAATATAGACAGGAGTTCGCACGAGATACCACTCAACAAGCATACCATATCATATCTACCTACGTCATCAACTAGTTGCTCTGCACAGAGCCGTAGCCCTTCGGGCAGCTGCGGCCGAGGTTCGACGAGGCGCTGCGCATGTAGCACACCTTGGCCTTCTGGCACGCTTCGGTGCTGCACTGCGGCGAGCGAGGGCTGTTGCGGCCCTGGTAGAGCTGGTGCAGTTCCACAAGCTCAGGGCGCTTCTCCATTTCGTCGGTCAGGGCGGCCCAGAACGAGGCGTTGAGAGGCGCATCGGCCGGCCATGCGCCGTTCTGCAGAGCGACGGGCGCAGCGTACGAGCCATCCGCGGCGGTCGCCGAGAAGTTGCTGTAGGTCTCACGCGCCTTGTACAGCAAGTGCCACACAGGACCGGTCTTCGTCAGGCTCTCATTGTCCTGCAGCTGCGTGTAGTACTGCGAGTAGTCCATCACCTCATACGTCTCCGGGTCCACGTCATACACACGCAGCGACGGGTTCACGTTGGTCAGTGGCGTGAGCGAGGGGCCAATGAAGCCAATCGCACGTGCATCCTGCGTCTTGCGGCTCACCGAGCTCGAGTTGCCGTTGCTTGACTCGTACCAGATCTGGAACTCGTCCTCGTGGGTGTGGCCGAAGAAGATGGCCGCAATCGTGTGGCTGTAACGCGACACGATCTCGTACAGCAGGTTCGTCGGATTGTCCACACCGTCGCCACCGCTCCAGCCCGTAAGCACATGAGCCACCATCCACACACGCTCGTTCGCATCCTCGGCGGCCTGGAGTTCGTCGGTGAACCAGCGCAGGGTGCCGCTTTGATCAGGGTCGTCAAGGTTCAGGAACGTCATCGGGTTGCCGTGGTACCAGAAGTCACTGTTCAGCGCAATCACACGCAGACCTTGGCGAGGCGAGACAGAGTAGCCGCCGTAGTGTGTGCGGATCGTCTCCGCAGTCGAGTCGTTGCCCCAGCCCTCGGACTTGACGAGCGCGGCCACATTGTCCCAGTCCCAGCTAAGCTGGTTAGCGCGGCCATCCGGCAGGCTGCTGGGTGCTGCCAGGTCAGCGGGCGACGAGTCGTGGTTGCCGAGAGCCACGACCATCGTCGTGTTGCCAAGGTGACGGTGGAACATGTCGTAGAGCGACTGCTCCGAGTACTTCACGAGGTCCTGCGAGATGTGCGCATCCGAGTCGTGCGTCGTCAAGTCACCTGTGTACAGCGCCAAGTCGAGCGGCGCCTCCTTCTGCAGACCCGAGATGCCTTCCATACCAGCGGCAACGAGCGACCAGGGCGAGTCACACTGGTAGTAGCCCCAGTAGTCGGCCGGATGCGAGATGTTGGCCTTCGGGAGCGAGCCAGGGGCGAACTGCGTCTGCGACCAGAGCGTCGTGTTGTAGCTGTCAGCACGGCAGCACTGACCACTGTTGCAGCTGCCCTCGGAGCCCAGCAAGTAGCGTGGGTCCACGTGGAAATCCGAGCCGTGGAAGACACGCAGCGGCGTGTCGCGCTTCGGGCCGACCTTCTTGCTGCGGCTCACGACCTCCGCAGGCGGCGTCGGCTTGCCCTTGAACCAGTCGTTGAGGAAATCAGACGAAAGCACCTTCATTTGAGGAAAGTCACACGAACCGCCCTTGATGGCCGAGGCGCACATGTAGTCGATCGTCGTCGAGCCTTCCGAGAAGTTGGCGTAGCTCAGCACCTGCGCATACACGCTACCCCACTGCGCCGGACCAAACGTCAACTCGCAGCCAAGGTCGACGGTGGGACGCGACTCGTACTTGTACTTCTTGCACAGATCCGTCATGAGGCCCGGCATCGCCGACGGCTTCGCCCACGCCAGGCGCTGGCCGAGACGCAGGGCGGAACGGCAACGGTCACACGAGCTCATGCTCTGGTCCTCAATGATGGCTGTCAAGTTCTTCATCGCCTCGTCCTGGAACGAGTTGCTTGACGCCAGCGCCGTGTAGCTAGGAGACGGCTCCGGGTAGACGGCCTCCGTCGATGGGGCCGCAGAAGGGAGGCTCATGGGGTTCACGAGGCTATCGCTAAAGTCGCCGCCGCCTACACGCGTAATGTGGGGGCGTGGCTCAGCCTCCTGGCCCGTAGGCATAAAGTCCATGGAAGGGAACTCGGACGTAGGGAACGCCGCCGGCGCTGTGTACACAGCACTTCCAGCGTCGGTCGTCTGCACGAGCGGGCGCTTACTAGTCGAGCTCGAGGCGCTGGACGACGACGATGTCATAGACGTAGTGTTGTCCGCGGCGCTAGCCGGCCAACAGATGGCCAGAGCGTACACAGCAGCCACGGCGAAAATGCTGGTCTTGACCATAGTACGAAGAACGTGCCGTTTCGATCGAGGTGTTGGCTCCCACGAAGAGGCGGACCCGGTAAGAGGCTCCCGTTCGATGTCGTACGATGCTGGCGCACCGGGTTTCATATATACATACTCCGACCTCGTCCCCGCGGCCTACGTCGAGTTCAGCCCAAGTGCACGGTCCCGTGTGGAGACGTGATGTATATCACACACCCAGAGGCCCCCACGTGCACGCCAATCCAATGAGTCCGCAGCGTCTTTTCACGTGCGGCCCAGTGGAGATAGACTCGAGCGCCCCACGAAGGACACAGAATCTGCGATTAGAACTCTTATATGACAGATGGTATGGCACACGACATCACGAACAAAAGAACATGCCTTCGCGTGGAAGCCGCCGTACAGCTCACGCGCCGTGTACTGCTGGCGGGGCCGTGATTTGCACCAGAGCGCACCAACTCGTCAAACGTAGCGATCGGTGTGTAGTACTGCTCGAACTCTAAGATCTCGTAGATTCAGTACAAGGTCCGAATTAATATGTGCGACTTCTGCAACGTCTTTAGCGAGCTTCTGTAAAGAAAATGGCTCGGGTCATCGGGATCAAATCCATATCGTATGACCCTGCCGATAGCATAACGTCTTCACCATCCAATCGAAGTTTGGTATTTCGAGTCATCACCCTCCACAAGTAATAACGCCTCTAACGTACCTTAGCTGGAGAACGCGCGACTGGGTGAATAAGGCGTGAATCTCTCACTATAGATTACCATGACAATGAAGCCTCAATTTTCTGTGCCAGTAGTGGATATTTCTCCTTACCTGAGGCAGTCAACGGTCGAGGAAAGAAAAAGCACAGCCAAAGCCATTGATGAGGCCTGTCGCTCCATCGGGTTCTTTCAAATTATCAACCACGGCATCCCGGCTGATGTGGAAAAAGGCCTGATAGATGCCGTGGACTCATTTTTCCTACAAGACATGGATATCAAGATGAAAGTGTACTCTGATACGAATCGCGGATATTCACCGCCAAATTCAGAGAATACTAGTTTGTCTTTAGGCTTGGAATCCACATACGGTGGCAATGACTACTTTGAGGCCTTCAACATCGGATCAGACCAAGAGATGTACCAGGTATCAGGACTTTCAGAACTTTTGTATGAGCCCAATACCTGGCCACCAACAGAAGGTGACCGTGTCCCTGAGGGCATGAAACGATTCCGAGTCAATCTCGAACGATGGTACGAAAAAGCAGCGTATCTTTCGCGCATATTGATACGAGTGTTTGAAGATGCTCTCGAAGTTCCCGAGGGTACACTATCACAACATACAAAACACTCCATGGATGTATTGCGCATTATCAATTACGCTTTGCCGCCTGGCACACCAGCCATCCGGGAGGATGAAATGGGCATGGGTGAGCACACAGATTATGGCTTTTTGACTGTGCTATGGGCAGACCGTGTTCCTGGCTTACAAATACTAGGGCGTGACGGTATTTGGCATGATCTCGTACCAGAAGAAGGCGCGCTGCTGGTCAACCTAGCAGATATGATGGCTCGCATAACCAATGAACAATGGTTGTCGACTTTGCATCGTGTCAAGCCGCCAGTCGTAGATGGGTTGATTCAACGTCGCCGCTCGGTTGCATTCTTCCACGATGGTGATGAAGATGCTATCATCAGCACCTTACCCAAGATGATTGATGAGGAACACCCACCCCTTTACAAACCGGTCCGTCTTGGTGACCATCAATTGGCGAAGCTGCGTGGTTCAAAGAGCCATGTGATCAACAAACAAAATACTGAAAGAGAAGCAGCACGCGTGCTTGCGTCAAAAAGAACATAATGTGCCGATGTTATTGGCAGCCCCAAATGAATGGTACTTGTAAGTAGATAGATATATTTTAGTCATGTCCAGAAGTCAAGCAAATATACGATGCAATGCTGAACTATCATAGAGTATACGCAAGGTATTGATAAAGTAGAAATGATCCTCAATTAGACGAGCCCACCTATCAACGTCGACTAGGAACTGTAACGATGAAGTCTAACATGCCGCCATAGCTAGTCAGGGCTATCACAGACCCCATGCCTTTGCCAAGCATTATGCCATGTATTTTAGGCCAATAGGCATTTGCTTGAACGTATTTGCGATCTACCTTTGCCTGTGGTGGAAGAGGCTCATGCCAGAACTAATGTGAAGGAACCTACTTCTACCGTAGCGGATACTATAACAGCGCCCAAGTTCGTGCTACACATTTTTCTAACCCTTAGTAGTTGCTTGCGCTCGAAGCGCTGTTGAGCGAGGCCCATTAACTGTCGATGCCACGCCAGATTTGACATGAGCGTGGCCAAATGACGGACCGGACTCAGTGAGAGGCTCACGTTCAATGTCGTACGACGCTAGTGCACCGGGTTTCATATATACATTTACCTACTGTCCCGACAACCAAAGTGTACGGCCATGTATGGAAATGTGAATGTATATCACACACCGAACAGCCCCACGTGCAAAAAAAATCAAAGATCATACTCCCGATCTCTACGTGCAGCGAAGTGGAGATAGACATGGAGGGACAAGGTCCCCTCCACAGTTATTAGTATGACACGACATCTTAAAACAAAAATGCCTCAATCTGCGAGGTTTCTAGGGCAGTAGCACCTAGGGAACAATGCCATATACACTTAACGACCCATCGAAGAGTACTGGCCATCACACTTGCGACCTTGCGAGGCGGAGCCGGCACGCATGTAGCAGATGGTGTTCTTGATGCAGTCACTGGTCGTGCACCGACGGGCCGTAGGACTGTTGCGTGTCTGCACCTCCGAGAACGTCGTCGCCAGCGAAGGGCGCGCCTCCATCTCGTCCGTGAGCGCTGCCCAGAACGTGCCGTTAAGCGGTGCATTCTGCGGCCAATGGTTCTTGTGCAACTCGACGCCGGCTTTGTACGTACCATCACGCACACTCGCGTGGAAGTCGCCATACAGCTCACGCGCCGTGTACAGCTGGCGCCACACAGGGCCGTGGTTCGCACCAGAGCGCACCAACTCGTCAAACGTAGCGATCGGTGTGTAGTACTGCTCGAATTCCATGATCTCGTACGTGTCGGGGTGCACGCTGTACACGCGGATCGTCGGGTTAAGCTTCGTGTACGGGGTGATCGAAGGAGCCACGTACGCCATCGACACGGCATGCTCAGTCGTCTGCTGCGCAGACTTGGCCTCACCATTGTCGTTGAAGTAGAACACCTGGAATTGGTCCTCGTGTGTGTGGCCAAAGAAGATGGCAGCCAGCGTGTGCGGCGCAAAGCGGCTGACAATCTGGTAGAACAGGTTCGAGGGGCGATCCAGCGCCTCGCCACCGTCCCATCCAGACAAGACGTGGCCTACAATCCATACACGCTCATCGTTCTTTTCCGCCTCGAAGAGCTCATCGGTCAGGAAACGCAGCATACCGCTCACATCCGGGTTGGACATGTGGATGTAGTTGAACATGTTCACATAGTACCAGAAGTCTGTGTTCAACGAAATCACACGCAAGCCCTTGCGCGGCGTCACAGAGAACGCGCCATGGTGCTTGCGGATGTCTTCCACCTGCTGGTCACCAATCCACTCACGGTTGCGCCACAACTTCGAGACGTAGCTCAAGTCCCAATCCCAGTGGCTCGCTGTGTTGTCCGGCAGCTGCGCAGGGGGTGCCATCATGTTCTCTGGCGAGGTATCGTGGTTGCCCAGCGCGGGAATGAGTGGCGTCGAGCCCAGGTATGTCTTGAGTAAGTCGAAAATCGCCTGCTCGGAGTAGCGGGCAAAGTCGCGCGAGTAGCGGTACAAGTCGTCGTGCGCCACAAGATCGCCTGTGAATAGAGCCAGATCAAAACCGTTGTCACCACCGAGCGATTGAAGCGCTTCCATCGAGTTGACCATGAGCGACCATGGCGTGTCACATTCCAGACTTCCCCAGTAGTTCGCCTTGTGCACAATCTGGCTATCGTCCAACTGGCCATGCACAAATTGGCCATGGAATTTGGTGTTGTTGTAGCTGTTCACACGGCAGCACTGCACAGTAGCACCCCACGTGCAGTCGCTCTCACCACCCACAAAGTAGCGACCATCCAAGTGCAGGTCAGAGATATGCGCTACACGGAGATTCTTCGAGGCATCGTAGTCGGAACCGTATGCACGCGCCCGCTTCTTCTCCCAGCGCTCGACCACATCCTGAGGCGCATGGCGCGATCCATGGAACCAGTCATTCAAAAAGTCGTCCGACAGCTTCTCCGACGGATGCTCACACAAGTTCAACGACGGAATCTGGGCACAGATGCCTGTAGCATCCGGTGCAGCACCAGTCAGGTTGGCGTAGCTCAGAACCATAGTAATTGGGCCACCATACACAGCGGCAGAGAGTGTACGCTTGCACTGCTGCCCAAAACCAAGAAGACCAAACACGTTGAACGTCTCACAAATGGTACCCAGTAGATCCGGGACAAGATCTGGGTCAATGTGCGTAATTTTCTGCAGCGTCTCCAAGCCGGAGCGGCACAGGTTGCAAGTAAGTGACGATCCCTTATCACCACGGAAGAGCTGCCCAGCAATATCCCACACGTCGCCAATCAGCGCATCCAGATCCGATGAGCCAGCCACGGCATTCGGCATAAGCGCCTCGTTGGCCGGGGGCTGTGTTGGAAGTTGGCGCGGGTTGTTCAGAGAATCAGGGAACTGACCACCACCCTCGCGCGTAATCACAGGCCGAGGCTCTTGCTCCATGTTCTTCGGCATATAATACATCGAAGGGAACAGCGATGTTGGGAAGGCCTTAGCACCCGTAAAGACAGGTGTACCTGATGTAGTGTCCACGGCCATAGCGCCAGAGGCCAGTACGAGGGCGGAGACACCCAGCCAACGAAGCCACTGCATAGTGAAGGGCTACAACAACGACGAAAGACACAGGAAAAACAACAGGGTTGTGCCGCCGTTTATGTAGGCTCCACAGTTTGGCACACGACCGGTTGGAGCTGCATGCCGATGCCAAGTGGAGAGATATATGCACATAAAAAATTAAAACCAAACTATGCCAATCGCCGGCACGTATAGAATCGCAACGTAGATCGCACGTGCGCATCTCGCCTACCCAGGAGCCAGAGGAGGCGGCCCCTTTTCGGCAGCCGAAGTGGATGACAGGCCAAGATGGTGCATAGATATGATGCGGTTACTGGTGGATTGTATACACGCAAGGAACACACCCTGAGTCGATCGCTATGTCAGTGATGGTTGTGCGATGTGCCCCCTATATAATGTACCACTACTGTGAGCACATGCGAGGATGGCATATGTCTGAGCGGCCAACTCCTTCCTATAGAAAGAGGTAAGAGCCCCTAAGAACCACCACAAATTTCGTACATCGAAATATTGTCCAGACTAGCTTGGGCCATGTGGAGGACACACACAACGACCAGCCACGATGGCGATGCGCGTACGTGCCAAGCCATGGATCTCGATCCAGCCGAGCGTACGTGATGTGCTGCACGATGTGGCGCAAGGAGTGGTACAGAAGGAAGATGTATGGGTGAGTGCTTATATAGCTTCGCCTGCGCGTGCAAGTGTTCATACCACTTTGCATGTTGAGCATACCTCGACGCCACCACAAACATCCATCTCCAACCAACCCAGTGATATTACTGTGGATACGAGTATAGAGCCATGGTGTGTATCATCGCAAGGAGACGTCTCTGTACCGCGAACGGAGGTCCACCTACCGGTGCAGGGAGAAGAAGCAATGATACATGATGTCACGACGCCTCTCAGCGTAGATATGAGTATCGACGCAGAAGGTGTAGAGCGCTACGTCATGGGCGGCGCTCAAGGCCAATTGGTTTGTGGCTCGTGGAATATGGGTACACCGTTCGCCGAGACGAATTCTTGTGCTTCTCATCAAAGTGATATTACAAGCGTTCGATTCTTTCCTAGTGGCCAAGTGATTCTCGCGACCTCGTTGGACATGCGTGCGTCGGTGGTATCAGCCTTGGATGGCACATGCCCACGTGTCTTGATAGGTCACACGCGTGCTGTCTTAGGCAGTGCTATCCTGGGTCGCGGTCGTGAAGTGGCGACCTGTAGTGCAGATGGGGCCATTCGACTTTGGGATGTCAGTCGCGGTGAAACTGTACAAACTTGGGATGCAGGCGTCTCGATCCCATCCTTGGAGGTATCGAAGGCTTTGGACTCTACGCCGGAAGATCGTCAAGGCGTGCTAGTGGCTGGACGGCACGATGGTGTTCTACAAGGGTACGATATGCGAACAGGCTCCGCGGTTTGGTCGCATACAGCGCCAATGTCGCCACTAGGTGGGAGCGAGTGTGCAATTCAAGCATTGGCAATGCATGAGAACACTATGGCACTAGGCACGCGAGGGGGTGTGTGTGCCTTATACGATTTACGTGCAATGCAAGAGCCACTGGATGCATGGTATCGCAATACAGCGGAAATTACTTGTATGCATCTTACAAATCAGCGCGTATACATCGGCACGAGCGACGGTCTGCCGTACTCGGTCGATCGTGACACGGACCAAGTGCATGAGTACGCTGGATGGGATGCGGATGCTATCAGTGCCATTCGCACAGATCAGGCAGGGCATGTGATCATAACTGGAAGTGGCAGGTATGCTACATATAGGTAGGACTGTGAAAGTCTATGTACATCCAACAAGTGGAATGGGGTATATTATACGTGTGACGCTGGATCAGTATGCAGCGAGGAGGACGATCCAGAGGATCGTGAAGATGATGTGGTCCGCCATGGTGGCGATGAGCGCTGAGAGCCTTTCGAGACAGTGGTATCGATAACCGTCACTGTATTGGCAGGATTGCGCAAGTCCATATCAGGTACGAACCATGATAAGACCATAGCAGGCAGCTGCACGAGCACAGAAGCCAAACACAAGTGCTTCATGACTTGCACCCATGCCTTTGATACGCCAATACGTATATCAGAGTCCAGTGGATACGCCAAAACAGCATCCAGATTACCCTGCAAGTGCTGGAGTTCTTCCAATGGCAGCATCGGCAAGGCCTGGGAAAGCTCGCTAGGTAGCATTCCAGTAACAATCGCACTGGCCAAAGCAGATCCAAACGCAGCGCCGACTTCCACAACAAGCAATTCAAACGCTGTGACTACCACCACCTTGGTAGGGTCCACAGCTACTTGTACAGCCACTTGCATTGTTAATGCCAACGCGCCACCGCCAACGCCCTGTAGAACTTGACATGTGAGCATTGCTACAGCTGTGTGAACAGGTGATCGATAGTAGATCATTAGAAGAACACCAGCCATGCGCACGAAATAGCCAGCGACCATGTACCGTTTCAAGCGACGAGTATAGGCCATGCAACTTCCCACAACAACGCCGGTGATAGTAGACATGACATTCTGTGTGGTAACAAAGTATGCTGTGCGTACTTGATCCCAGTCCTTGATGATTTGGATGAAGGGCGAAAGGTAGGTCCATGACAAGTAAAACCCGGCAAAGTCCAAGGCAGCAATCAGACATACAGAGGCCACCGTGAAGTTGGAAAGCAAAGGCAAGGGAATGATCGGTGCATCGGCGTAGCGCTCCCAGAACAAAAACGCACCTAGAAACACAAAGCCAGCTAGCATCATGGCTCGATCAGGATGGTCTGGTTCGGTGAGCCTGGAGAAGCCATGGAACGAGACGGGGATGAGAATAAGAGTGAGGCATCCACTCAGCAGGCTCATACCGACGAGATCAAGATCACGTACAATGGACTGGGCACGCAGTGGCGTAGTGGAGCGAGTGGCATACCCACGCCGCCGAGCACGCCGGTAGCCTATGACGAGCAGTAAGATCAACGGGATCGAAGCAAGGGGAATGATTACGATCCATAACGCAAAGCCTAAGCGCCAGCCGCCCGTGCGCATGACAAAATCCACCAAGGGTCCGGCCAACGCAAAGTTGAGCAGGAAGGGTAAATTCACCAAACCAATCAAAAACCCTCGCCACTGGACTGACGAGGTATCAGCAATAATGACAGATTGGAGCCTGACACGTTAGTCAATGGGTACGTACACGCCGACGCCGGTGGCGCCCAAGGATTGTACAATGGCGCCTGCTAGAAGAAGAGAGAATTGGGTTGCAGAGGCCATGAGAGCATATCCCATAGCGTAGAGAGCAATGACAAGCGAGAAAGAGGTGGTGCGTCCCATGCAATCAGAGATTTTGGCAACCACAGGCTTGCTCACAGCCCGTACAAGTTGCTGTACAATCATCACAGTACCTACACTGGATAGCGCTTGGAACTCGCTGCATGCATAATTAAGAAATAGGTTGAAGGACATGCCATCGAGGGACACCGCCAGAGCGAGCGTGAAAAGGGCTGCGTATAGTAAGAGCATGGTTTGTGTGTGTTCTCGATCTTTCGTATGACCAGTACGCAAGGAGATCAGCGGTGTCTCTTCCACCACATGGTCAATGTGATCGTCCCAAGACTGCATCACCTCGGAGGACCTACGTGGTGGGAATATGGCTGTATCACTCTGAGTCCGTTCAAAAGAGCGTGAACGTCGCGGGGGATGCAATGTGTTGTACTGCACAGATACGGGACGCTCCAAGCGCGCCCGGGAGTTCTGAGGGCGCATCGTGTGTGTGCTTGTGCGATCCGTATCGACCTAGATACGTACGTACAAGGGCCAACACACGGTATTCACAGCAGCGCCGCACGTCACCAAAAGGAATGCAACCTTCACGAGTGGCGCCGTCAGAGAGGTTGGTATTGCCGGCCGAGGCAAAAACACATGCATGGGTAGGCACCAACTCGTTTTATCAGATAACAAGCACATCACGTGCAAGGTACATTGTCCTTCCTATTGACTCGTTCTCTACCCAACGCGACACCGACGATGCAGGCGTAGATGCCGTCGTACAAGGCCCTTATGCGTCTTCATCAGGGACCTCGTCGACACGCGCATGCATAGCCGCACGTGAGCGCGGCTTGTTACTACGACGCTGGGCGTCTGACTCGACAACCTTCTTAATCTCGTCCAGTACTTTGGGCACAGCGTCTTTCGGACCGTGTACTTTGACGACATGTGAAGGGTCGGCGTCTTTCAGCTCTTCCTCATTGGCAGGAGTACCAAGCTCAGCAAACTCACGCCAGTTCGGCACAATGACTTGAACGCCATGCTCGGTCAGCCATGGACTGTGTCGGCGACCTCCACGAGCAATCAGCTGGCTGTGTGTCGTGGGAGGCGCCACAGCGCCATACACGACACGATCAGCCAGGCCCTGTGCATGCGCCTGCAGCAACTCGGCAACCTTGGCCGCGAGTTCCTTGGACGCACGCACTGAGACTTCGTCACTGCCGCCGCCACGCGGGAAACGAACCATCTGCGCCTGGGCCTTGGCATCTGAGGGGCCACCAGCGCGCTGAATCAAGTCGCGAAGGTTCTGGCCACCTTGGCCAATGATCTGGCCATGGAACTTCGATGGGATCGTGAGGAAAATCTCGGCCTCGCTTTCCACCTGGTCGACGATCGACTGGATCGCGTTCTTAGCTTCGGCAATCTGGGCCGGTGCGCCACGCAGACGCAGCGATGCGGTACCTTCGCGACTGCCGCGCGAAGGCTCACTCTCGACATCGATCTGAGCACCGGTCGTGAGACGGAGCTGGTTGATCATCGCGCCACCGCGGCCGAGGATACGTGGAATCGCACGGGCTGACACCGACATGGACTCGCTGTTGCTGCGCTCCTGTTCGTATGCCAGAAGCTCAAGCAACTCGGCCTTAGCCTCGGCAACGCCCTTCTTACCACCGCGGATCGAGACCTCGTCGGGCTTCAGCGAGTCGTCGCCGCCGGCATGAGGGAAGTTGATACGCACGTCGTACTTGTCTTGGAGACGCGATACGTACTTGCCGCCCTGGCCAATGAGCGCGCCATGCATATCGTTCGGCACATTGATACGGACGGTCACTTCGTCCGCCAGACGCTGCGCCTGCGCCTGCAAACGCGCCTTGGCCTCATCAACGCAAGCCTTGCGGCCAGTAATGACAATCGGCACGTTCTTCCGACGCGCCTCCTCGTCCAAGTCGCCAAAGTCCACCTTGACGCCCAGCTCGTCACGCAGCTTCGCCACGCCCGCGCCACCGCGGCCGATCAAGTGCGGCACATACTGGCCAGGCACCTCGATTTGGTCCACGTGACCGTTCACGATCTGGTCTTGCTCGGCCTCGGCAGCGAGCTGCTGGAGACGCGCAATCGCACGTGCCACCGCCTCACTGGCGCCGCGCACAACAACCGAGTCGTCAGTGAGCGGCTCGGTAACGTGCTTCGATGGGTGGCGTGCGCCCAGCGACACATGCAGACGGTCTTCACCCAAGATGGCATTCAGTAAATTGCGGTCAGGGTGGAACTTGGCCGGAATCTGGATGTGCTCCGTGCGCAGATCCGCCGCCTGAGCCGCCGTCATGGCCAACTCGGCCACGGCTGCATCAAGAGCTGCAGCCATAGCGACTTCATCTGGACGTGGCTCCTTGTCTACGCCTCGGAAGACGAGTAACACATCCGAGCGGCCGGAGCTTTCTGGCGGCACCAGTACATCGATGCCCTTGTTTTCGTAGTTGCGCAAACCTTGGCCCTTCTTGCCGACCACAAAGCCATGAGCCAATGGGTCCACCTCCGCCACACGCACAGCATGGGGACCGATGGGGCGCGCAAGTGCTTCGAGTTGCTGGTGCATACGCATGACCGACGCAGCATCTTCTCCCACAACATCGACCGAGGCTAAGCCCTGGTCAAGCGCCGAGGCGCGTGGAAGGAACACCTGCACTCCATCCTCCCGCGGCAAGCGACCAGCGAGCCATTGGACGACGCGGCGTGCATGGCCCTCGTCTGCATCAGGGTACAGTGCACGAAGGTCAAGGGGCTGCACAGACACAGCATTTGCACGTTCAATCGCAGCGGTCAACGCCTGTGGAAGCTGCGCCTGGGGACCGCGGATCGTGACGTTCTCCGACGGGTCGTGCACAGGCGGCAACTCAATGCTGCACTGCGTCGCAGCGAGGATGTCAGCAGCACTGTCGCCCACCAAGAAAGCATGTTGGCGCTTCGGAATGTTGATCGACAATGTACGGAACAGGCGGCGCATCTGGTCCACCTCGTCCTGTATCGCCTGCACTACATCCGTCACAGAGTTACGTTCACCCGATACCACAATAGGACCGTCGCGCATAGGCGGAGGAATATGCACTTGAACTTCACCACGTCCCTGCTGCTCGGCCAGCTCGGCCGCACGCTTGCCACGCGGGCCGAAAATGAAGGGGTAGTAAATCGGCTCAATGGACGCCACACGCTGCGTAATCTTCGAGGTACGCTCGGCAACAATGGCATGAATCATCTCTTGTGCCTCAAGTGCGTTGACTTCATCGCCTTCAATGGTAACTTCGGTCTGTTCGCCCAGCAGTGGGTCCTCATTTTCCTCCATAGGCAGGTCCTTCGAGCGTGGCGGGATGTGGATTCGCACACCTGTCTGCTCCGTGATCGCCTTGATGTTCTTGCCACCGGCGCCCACTACAAACGGACGAAGAGCCGCAGGAATTAGCATCGACAGCTGCACTTTCCGAGCGAGCTGGACAGACAGTTCCTTCTTCGCCTGCTGCACGGCAGACTCGCTAGGGCCCTTTATGATGAACATTGTAACACCTGTCTTGCGGGTCGTGCTTGCCTCGATTTTCACGCCACGGCACTTGTCTTGGACACGCTGCAAAAGGGTGCTGAGCTTCATCATCTGCTCCTCCGACAAACGCAGCGAGACACTTGCCGTGTGCGTAACACGCTGAATCACAGGCACAGAGCTCACCCATGCCGACGCCCCGGGGCGGGATGCTGCACTGGACGCAGCACCGAGCGATGGGAAGGCATCTTCTGACGTGCTGGAGAGTCAGTTAGCACCGCATACATACACATCTGGACGCGCCGGTGCCTTTGCCGATTTGGCCGCGGCAGATACGCTGGGTACGGTACTCTCACCCAAACTGGGGAATGGATCAGCCATAGGGGCCGGCATACTAGATGCCTCAGCCACCTCGGCTACGTCTGGACGGGAAGCGCTCATTTCGATCCCGACGTGCTCTCTCTCGTGCAAGGCCGAAAGTAGAGACCGCCATCGATCGGTGCCAGCGCGTGTTCATTCATTCGTTCGCTCACGTGGGCCAGCGCCGCTGCTGCCGACCCTGCCTGCAGCCCCCGCGTCAGCGACCCCCAGGTGCCTTTCTGCCTGGCCCTCACCGATCCGTCCTGCCGGTGAAAATTTGTCATGCTGAAGTAAGTTTGCGTAGAAAGGCTTGTGCGTTGCGCAGGGTCCGCACAGGCAACGTAGATTGGGAGGGACGTCGGACAGACGTGCTTTATTTTGTCATATCGCATCGTTCAATCCGATCGCCAGAGTCATTGGGGCGTCGAAGTTTTTTTTTTGCCGTACGCTCTAGGATCTCTATTGCAATCGTGCCCCTGCTATGCGTCTTGGACGAAATGCGTTCGGGCTGCCGAGTCTATGGATCGCATGCCTTTGGGTGGCGATGCTTGGCGGGTGGGCGTCCGCCTCTGATACAGGGAAGGCCCTCTACACGTCCACCACCGCCTACTGCAAACCGCCTGGTCCCATCTATGTAAGTACACTCGCTTTGCGCTTCAATAGGTCGTCCGATACCATCGACTTTGATCTCAGCATCGCCTCAACCAAGAACGACGCTAGGTTGCATGTCGATATGGGTATATTCGTATATGGCCGGAAATTCGTCGATATGAGCGTTGATCTATGTTCGATTGCCAGTGGAGCGCTGTGTCCCATTCCAGCCTACAACTTTACGGGATCGGGGAAAGTAGCCATTCCCGACAATATTGCATCAAAAATTCCAGGGATCGCTTTTACTGTGCCGGATATTGAAGCCTTGGCCTTGCTGCGCCTTACCGATACCAAAACCAACGAAGACGCCGGCTGCCTACAGGTTTCGTTGGCCAATACAATGACAGTCGACTTGCCGGCCGTGGCATGGGGCACTGGCGCGTTTGCTCTCGCAGCCACAGTGGCTTCCATGCTGACTACCATATGGACAGATTCTATCTCGGCCTTGCAATGGCGTGTCGTGGATATTATTACCACTATGCAAATGATCCCGTTCACGTCCATGCTCACATTGATTGTGCCGCATGTCTTTCATCGGTTTTCTCTCCGGCTCGCATGGGTCGTCGGCCTGTTGCGTGTCGGCCCCGTGCAACAGTCCATCAAGTCCACACGTCTCGCGACGGACAGCAATGACCTGGATTTGATGTTTGGTGCGTTGAGTCAAGCTGAATATAGTCGCTTGTCCAACTTTTACCCAGCGGCGATCCTTAATACCAACCAGACGGCCAAATTGGGTAACTTGGGTTTGGACTTCAGTGCGTTGCTCGGTGGAAACTCCTCCAGCCTCGCACGGCGCACCCTGTATGCGCCCAACACAGGCCCAGGTGGTGAGATGGCGCCTGGCAGTCAAAGGAGCAATGTCATTTGGGCTGTGCAGATGGACCGCTTTTCACAAACAGGCGCGTTTTATTATACAGAGTCGCTGGACATCTCGCCCTACAGTGCCTTACTTACGATCCTTGTGACCTGGCTGTGGGTGGTGTGCGTTGTGTTAGCCGTGGCTTTGCTCCTGGTGCCTGTCATTTGGCTCACGCACCGTATTCATTTCAGCGGGGCGCTGTATCGCTGGTACATGCAGTGGCTACGCCCCATGCTCTTGCGTGTGATGCTCATTGCTGCCCCGCCGCTGGTGACATTGGCCCTCTTCCAGTTTGTGCACAGCACAGGATGGGTCTCCCATTTCATCGCAGCAGTGACATGTGCGTTCTTGCTGGGCGTATGGCTATGGAAATATGCTGAGATGGCACTCTCTGTGCGGAATCAGGGGCCTAGCGCACTGTACATGAAGAAATCCTCGCCTTGGGATTCTCACTCCTATGCTATGCGATTCGGATCCTTGGCGCACCCGTATCGACGACGCTTTTGGTGGTTCGGACTCGTAATGGGGCTCTGTGTGTTTCTCCGTGCCTGTTTTGTGGCGATCCCACAGAAACACGACTACGCATTGCGCCAGTCCATTGGTTTGTTGGTCGTGGATGTGCTGCTCTTCCTAGTGTGGGTCATTTGTCATCCAGGCCGAGACAAGAAGGAAAATATGGTGCAGATTGTGCTGTGCATCTTCCGAATCATTGCATGGGCCCTGTGCATCGTTCTGACCACCGAGTCCAACATTTGGGGCATTCCACGCGCGGTCCTGGGCTTTGTACTTATGGCTGTGTGGGCTATTGCCATTGTATGCCTATTCCTATTGTTTTTGTGGGAAATTGGCACAACATTGATATCACGGCGCCAACGATGGTCGCACCGCTACGGCGAGAGGGAAAAACAGCACTATCACGATGACACTAGCTCGACACACTCTGATGCGTCTGATTCATCATCGGACTCGTCGTCCTACGACGAATCCTCCACTTCGTTGCTGGCCTCCAATGCTACGCATACAACGCCAGGCGTACGCACGGCAGCACCAATTCGTTTGGTGGACCCTGTTGTGTAGTGAAGTGCCGACCATGATCACTGCTTTTGTATAATGGATGTAAGTTTGGCAGTGTCAGGCACGGTAATCACCCCATAGGCTTTCATGGTAGAAAGGGCTTTTTCTGTCGTAGCAGGATCTACGCCTTTGGCACACGATTCGACCAGAAACGTCCGAAATCCGAACTTGACAGCATCGATGGCGGTGGCCTGGACACAGTAATCTGTGGCCAAGCCACAGAGTACAAGGGTCTTGATGTGAGGGGTATGGCGATACAACACCGATGCCAACTCGGTGAATGCAAGGTACAGGTTGGAAGCAAACCCGGAGTAACTATCGATGTTAGCATCTTGGCCTTTGTGAACATAGTGTACAGGGATCCCACGCGCTTGGCAGGCTGCTAAGGCCGGCTGGATGCGCGCATCGATCTCGGCGCCGGGGGTGCCACCAACGCAGTGCACAGGCCACATCATTTGGGAAAGCGTGACATCTTTTTCATAGGGGTGGGGTACGGAGAGTGGCTGAAATGGTGTAGCGTCGTGAACAGAGGCAAACGAGATATGATCCTTTGGATGGTAATCCTAGTGAGTGAGCCTTGCATGCGCCCCACGTACCTGTGTTGCGACGATCATATCCCAAGCATACGCTTCGATCAAGTGATTAAGCAGGGGCAAAATGGAGACGGCTCCTGGGACAGCCACTACCCTGTCAGCAAGGCTATATACTTACATGACCCATCCACAAAGTCGCGCTGAACATCCACAAGGATCAGGGCCGTGCCCTCCTCCGGGGTCGACGACATGGGGTGGAGACAAAAAAAAGAAAAGATACGACGAGAACAGGATTCGAACCTGTGCGGTCAGAGACCAAACGCTTGCCACCTAGACAGGTGTAGAATGGAATTCTAGGCGTTCCCGATAACCACTCCGGCACCTCGCCCAACGTTTCCGAAGAGAACGGATAATCAGGTACATGACAGAGTAGACCCACGCATGTCCGCGGTGGGTGGGCACGGATGACCAACAAAAAAAAGGAACGATCGCCCATACAACCAACCTGGTAGCGCACCGGTCGGAAAGCCACTGAGCATACGTGTTCCGTGGATTGTGCGAGGTATTTTACCTCTTGGGTGCTCTACGAAAGCGTTCTTTTTCCAACGGACAGACAACGCCGCCTTTGCACTGCATGACTCGGCGCCTTGGCTGTGCATCGCTGGCACAGGCAGGAGGCGTGTTGGCAGACAGGTTCTGGCGATGTAATGGCGCGGCAACGCCCATCTTACTTTCTACGAAGGCCTTCCATACGTCCGTCGGCGCTGCGACGGAGGACTTGTACCACCAGATACCCGCCCATGAATCGATGCATGCGACCTTGGCCAGTGCATCGGATCGACGATCGTTTCGTCAGCAGGGCAATTCAGAGACACAGCGCATTTCGTACATGTTTAATGCTGCTGCGTTCGGGATTCCGAAAGAGCGTCCCTCCCGCAAACCAAGTAAGGAATCCAAATCCTCGAAACAGCATGGTTTTTTCAAGCCGCTGGCGCATTTCTTGCTAGGTGATAAAGACCCAGCACCGCCCAAGAAGGAGGGAGAAGAAAATGAAGAAGGTGATACCTCGGTGCTGCCCTCGTCGCTCTCATATTTGCATGGGAAGGGCTTGACATCGACCATTCGAGATCATGGTCGTATTGTTCGAACGCGTCTGCTAAGCAAGCAAGTAGGCGAGGATGCGTACTTTCTCAAAGCCGATGCCCTGGGTGTGGCAGATGGCGTGGGTGGATGGGCCTCCAGTCCACGAGCGGACCCAGCGCTGTTTTCGCAGTTGCTGATGCACTTTTGCAAGGCGGAACTGCGTCAGATGGATACCGAGTGCCTGCAAGCGAGTCTGGGTGATGACCGAGATGCTTTGTATCGGTGGATGAACTAAGACTTGGTAGAAGTGATGCAAGCGGCGTGGGAGCGGTGCGTTCGTGCCTCCAAGCGGGAGGGCATTATGGGCAGTTCAACGGCGCTGCTATCGATGTTGCGCGGCGATGAATTGCACATTGCGAATATGGGAGACTGTGTGCTGCTGCTGATCCGCAATGGCGAGATGATTTTCCGCAGTGCGGAGCAGCAGCACAGTTTCAATTTCCCTGTGCAGCTCGGCATGATGGATGCGACGGTGGAGAGTGTCACGCTGGCAAGGGCGCTGTGTATGCATCGAGATGGTATGATCCCCGATGGTGCCCAGGACCAGGACTTGCCGGATGTCAATGAAAATATGAGTGGGTACATCCGCTCGTATGCTCCGCAGGTGTCGGAGGATGTGCCGTATGACAGCCCGCGGCATGATGCTGGCTACTGGGTTCTCCAGGTGCAGCCTGGCGACTTGGTGATTATGGCGACAGATGGGCTGTTTGACAACCTATTTGATGATGAGATTTCGGAGGTGGTGCAGGATGTGATGCATGACCTGGGCCTAGCGTGGGGCAGTGAAGATGTGGATACGAATGAAGATTTGCCCTACCTAGTGTCGGAGCAGCTGTGCATCAAAGCGTACCAGAACATGCACGACTTTCGCGTGCTGGCCAGCCCGTTCCAGCAGCATGCCAACGAAGAAGGTATCTACTATGTGGGTGCGAAGAACGACGATGTCACGGTGCTCTCTGGCGTGATTCGGAAGCGAGGAGAACCTTCGTACGATCCGTTGGACGCGCCGAGCCAGGGCACGAGTATGGTGTAGAGGTGGGGAGGGGCCCGGTAGGGCATGTTAGACAAATGTATTGATAGCCTAGTAGGTACGAATTTTTCGTCACGCACGCCGACGCTCGTCGTCTCTGTCCACATCCACGTCCCCCGGTTGTCGTCCATGGCGGAGATACCCACGTGCGTGCCAGCGAACACCATGGCCGCTTCCTCCAGCAAGTGGACGCTGGACAAGCTACGTGATGCGAAGCAGCAGGCGTGGGACGCCGAGCAGAGGTAGGTAGAGATGATGACTCACAGCAGTACACGCGCACAAGAGTACCGACTCAAAGCACGGCAGTTGCTTTTTCTTCTGCGCTCGATCGAGTCGGATGTCCAGGCGGCCGGTACGCCACCGAGTGGGGTCCCACAGTTGGAAGATACGGATGCTGCGCTCGAGGCCTGGGCGGGCCCCGCCGACACGTCGGCCCACGATGCGATCGCCGAGCGGATGCAGAGTGCTACACAGACACTACGAGACCGTGCTCAGCAAGGGCTCGAGGCGCACAAGGAGAGTGCACAGCGCGCTGCAGCCTCGCGACCTTCGTCCAGCGAACATGCCGATCGTACGTCAATGCCTGCGCCGACCAAAGCCGCGTCGTCACGACCGCCGACTGCGTCGGCGGCCAGTCATGCGACGACAGCGGCCCCTTCGTCGCGCGCGAGCATCCAACTCCCGCCGTCGCCCATGCCCCACCCTGTGGAATACGAGCAGACGCTGCCGAATCCGCTACCGCCGCTGACATTGCAGGCGTTGGCACCGAATCCCTTGTCGGTAACGTATGCTTCGTCGCTTCGGCCGCTGCCGCCTGACCCTACGCGGCGTATGACAGGGATCGGCACAGGCGGTGGCTCCATGCACAATCGCACACGTCGTACCGCGCAGCGGCCGGCAGCAGGCAGCAAGGGCCACCTGAAAAACATGCCTACTGCGCCCGATCTGGGGCGGTGGGCGATCCGGGCCCGAGCGAGTTCCAGTGCGGGATTGGTGCGCAAAGCGAACAAGTGTCTACTTACGCGCGACTGGAAGGTGGCATTTACAGAGCAAAAGTTCGTCAAGGCAATGATGCGCATTGACGAACTGAAGCAGCAGGGCCAATGGAGTTTCCGGCAGCCGAAACGGATCAAAGGCCCCGTCGAGCGGAAAACGCATTGGGACTATATGCTGGAAGAAATGCGATGGCTGCAAACGGACTACCGAGAAGAGCGCAAATGGAAACTCGCCTTGGCTTACGAGTTTGCGCACCAAATTGCGCAGTGGCATCGCTCGTCGCCTGCCGAACGACGTGCGCTGTGTGTACCACGCAAGCGCCCGGCAGAGGCCAAAGCCATGGAAGTGGACGAGGTGGAGCCAACTCCACGCCCGCCTATGCCTACTGAGGACGTCGAGATGACCGCCTCCCACGAGGCTGTGGATGTGGCCGGCGCAGCGGCCAAGCCGGCGCAGGTGCCAGAACCTGAGGCGGAGGCGAAGCCTGCGCCGAAACCTGCAGCAGCGGCAGCAGCGGACGCCGAGGCAGAAGCAGAGGCCGAGGCCGAGGCAGAAGCGGACGCCGAGGGTGAAGAGGAGGTCGCCCCTCCGCCGGAGCCGACGCTCAGTGTGCCGGACACGGAGGCGGAGCCTCTGGATACGCCAATGCGGGCCGAGGCGGACAAGGACGTGACGCTGAGTAGCAAGATGCCACTGGCGCTCATTACAGCGGTTCGGGCGCCGATCTTTAGCCTGGATGCGACGACGACCATGGTATCGTCGCAGGCCTTGGTCGAGCAGCTGGATCCACAGACGAACGAGGCGGTGGCGCAGCTGGTGAGCACGGCGGCCAAGGCAGAAGGGACGACCATCGATGCTACCTCGTCACCGTCAGCCAGTGTCGATGCGGCAGAGCTGGACTTTGGCAAGCTGTTCCCGGAGCTGCCGCAGTATGCGCCGCCACATGCAGCGGAGGATCCCGTGCACCAGAAACGGCGCGACGATACCAGTGCGGCGCCGTCGCGGCTCGTGCAAGTATCGCGCCTGCTGGATGCGAAGCCTGTGTTGGTCAGTACGTTGGACCCTGCCAACCACCGATCGCAGCACCAATGGCACAGCATGAACGAATGGACGTTGGCTGCCGACTGGGTCGACAAGTACTTGGGCGTGACAGAGTCGTCATCATCATCGTCGTCGTCGTCGCCATGGTCGGTCCCTGCAGGCTCTGTGCTGTTTGCACGCAAGGCCGGCAAGGCGCCACGGGAGCATGCGCCGCAGACAGGCCCACCTGTGCCCCCAGCGCGGCCGGAAGAACGTGTCCAGCAGCTGCTGTGGAGTGCGGATGACGATGCGTTTGTCCAGGCGCTGGCCAAGCAGTATGCGGAACATTGGTCGCTCATTGCCGATGTGTTTAATTCAGCTCGCTGGGTCTTGCCGACAGAGCGACGCACAGCCTGGGACTGCTATGAGCGATGCAAGTGGCTCGCGGACGAGCAGCGAGAACAGCGCCCCGTCGCAAAAGACGGGAAGAAGCCGCATCGGCAGCACTTGCTGGATGTCATGCGCAAATGTGCGAAGCGGCGCGAGCAAGCGCAGCGGCAAGCGGCCACGGCCGCGGCCGCGGCAAGTGCGACGACGAAGCGAGCTGTCTCGGCCAATGATACGCATACGCAGGTGAATGCCATGGCCACGCCGACGCCGCAAGCCCTGAGCATGCTCAAAGCGGAGCGAGATCAAGTGGCGATTCGGCAGTTTTTCGAGCAGCAACGAGCCGCGCAATTCGCCTTTGTGCAGCAACAGCAGCAGCAGCAGCAACAGCAGCAGCAGCCACAGCAGCCCTCCGGCGCGCCCTCAGCGCCCACGTCGGCACAGCCAGCGCCGCCCCCGTCGTCGACAGGCCAGCCCGCGGCATCGTCCACGCCACCACAGCAGCCACAGCCACAGCAGCCACAACCACAGCAGCAGCCACAACAGCAGCAGCAGCAGCAGCAACAACAGCAACAACAACAACAACAACAACAGCTACTGCAACGTTTGTCGCTGTCTCAAGGCGGCGCAGCTCCTGGCACAGCATCGATGCCTTCACCGTTTCTTCCGACCGACGAGCAGCGCAAAGCGGCTGCCGCCGCCGCCGCCGCCGCCGCGGCCACCAACGGTGCGTCCTCATCGTCAACGCCGACCAACGGCACGCCACGCACAGCAGCTGCATCGCTGCCACGGCCACCGACACCCGTCCAAGCCTCGCCCTCGCCAGCGCAGACACAGCAATACTTGGCGGCCCTTACCGCAAGTCAGAACGCTGCGAAGCACAACCCGGCGTTGCTAGCGGCGGCCGGCGCAGGGTCCATGCCGTACATGCGTGCAGGCCAGCCAGGGCAGCCGTACTATGGCCTAGACAACCAGGCGTTTGCCGCTGCCGTGGCAGGTATGAAGAATGGGGTCCCTGGCGCGCCATCGTCGGTCTCAGCCGCGGCGGCAGCAGCGGCCGCAGCGACGGGCAATGCAGGCGCTCGACCTCCGCAGCCGATTGTGATTGCGGCGTCGTCCCCTCAAGCGCAAGCGCTACGTTTGAATCGCACCGCGACGACGCCCATGGATGGCCGGCCCTCGCCTGTGAACTTTGGCACGCCCACGGAAGCAGGTCGTGCGTCCTCGTCGCCAGTGATGAATGCGCCGGCAGGCTCCACGACGACGACGGCGGCCCCAGGGATGCCGTTCCCCCCTGCGGCCGTGAGCTCCGCCGGATTGTCGCCCAACGTTCGACCGACCGGCTCACCGGCCATGGCAGCGGCCTCTGCGCCGCCCAATTTGCATGCACTGCAGCAGCAATTGGCCATTACGTTGGCAGCGTCGCACCTGAGTCAGGAACAAATCAACGGCCTTGCTATCCAGCTGTACAAGCAAGCGCAAGCACAGCAGCAGCAGCGCCAGGCGCAGGCACAGGCACAGGCACAGGCACAAGCGCAGGCACAGATGCCCAGTACGTCGCTGCATACGCCGTCGCCCCTCGCGCCTGTGGGTCAAGGCGCCACCGGCCCAGCGCCGGAGCCTGGCGCGGCTGCCATGTCACGCTTTGTCGGCCTATCTACACCCACGTCCAACGCTCCCTCGCCCTCGTCGCAGCGAGCCTCGCAGCCGCCGCCCCAAGGAGGAGGCGGGGTGCCGATGCCAGGCACCGACGCCACGGCACTGCCCGACGGCGCAGCTGCCGCAACGGCACGGTCGTCCGCGACGTCGCCAACCGGCCGCTCGTAAGACACAGTCATGTGACGGGATGAGGGTCTGATAGCGCTGGCGCTCCTCGTGGGAGGCAGGTCAGCAAGCAAAAAAAAAAAAAGGATCATCTATGTAGGAACTATACAGGGCACTAGGCACTTAGCCACGCCGAGAGAACAACGGCGACGGTCATGATAGGGATATACGGCGCATGAAGGTGCAGCGCTGACGAAGCCGGCTCTGAGAACGCTTGCACGCCTGCCTCCTGGTTGAGCTGCTGCACAAAGCTGTCGCCACAGGTTTTGCGTGCATGATCGTATATCGACTGCTGTGACTGCAGTACAGGAGAGCTTTCGATGCCAAGAGCATAGGGCGAGGCCATTTCAAAGGCAATGTACGACGCCAGGATACTCTGACTGCAGCGTGTACACAGCTGGGCCTTGTTTGTGGTATTCGAGAGGAAGAAGAAGAGCTGCTGGGGGGACAGATCAGGCAGTTGATTTACGTCTGGCATGCTCGCAGCCAGGACCGTCGTATTGGCCGTAGCGTGCTTGGTACTGCTGCGTGGAATGGTCGGAAGAATATAGTCCCAGTAGGCATCGCTGTATGGGTCATTGGGCACATCCTCCGGTAGGAACGAGCGGCGATACAGCTGTGTCAGCTCCATGTCCGCCTGGGTCGACATGCCTGTGCCCATCGATGCCAAGCAGTACTGGTTATGCTCGTCCTTGGTGCAGATAGCATCACGGAAGGGATTGAAAATGTACAGGTAGTCGTACAGCTGCGTCACATCTGGGTCACGCGACTCTAGCTCATCGCTGCACGAGTCCCAGAACTGCGAGATAAATTGCTGCACAAGAGGACGATCGCAGCCATGGTTTGTCGCACAGAGATCGTCCAGTGTATGGGACAGTACACCTGTAGCATTGCCACTGACAGTCTGGTTCGCAAACGCGGAAGTAGCCTCAATCAGAGGTTGTGTGCATGACTGGAAGACATGGTCATCATTCAACTGCGTGAGCAGTGTCGTGCAGGTATCAGAAATGTTCGTGGGAATCAACGCAAGAACGGGCATCTGGGCAGGCTCCCACGCCGCGTACACCGCCAGCGGCGCAACGCATGCTAGGATGCACCAACGCCACCGCACTGGGAGGAGCATCACGGCGAGAGAAAGAGCAAAAAGCCGCACCACACCACACCAAGGAGATCGTGACAGAGCTGCCATGCTTCTGAGGCTAGTGCAAGCGCCTTGCATAAACTCAGGCTGGCATGCATAATATTTTATGCGGCTCCCTCCGCTACATAGCCAATGGCGCGATCAAGCACCTCCACTATATGCAGCATGGACGCCTTGTCCTCCACCGCTAAGGTCTCGAAGGAGACGAGGCCAAAGTCCTCGACGACCTCGCCGAGCACTTCACACATGCGGGCGAGGCGCGGCTGTGTCTCACCGAGATAGTCTGTCAAGTAGTGCAAGTCTTGTACTTCGGTATAATAGTCCAGAGAGAACGCTGGTGGTAAGGCGCAGAGAATGACATACGTAGACTTTCTTGCTGTTCCTCGTCTAGCAAATCCATCTTGCTGAGCACATTGATGTGGGGCAGCTCGAGCATGAGCATCGCGCGTAGTGCCAAGAGAAGAAGCGCAATGTACCGCGATGGATCAACGAGGTGCGTCGCATCTGACAAATGCACGGCCACCAGCTGTCGTCAGTCATTCATGCTACGTACGCGCCACTCCTGCTTCTGCAGTCGCTCAAGAATGCGCTTCAAGCTCGGGTGATTCGTCGTTAGCTCTACTTGACCTGGAATATCAAATAGCACATAGTCATGCTCTAAGCGCGCTAGGCGCTCTTCCAGCCAGTCAAAGTTGTGTTCCAAGTACTCCATACAATACAGCATGGCGCCATTCGGGCCCAAGTCCAGCTCGGCCATCACATCGCGGACAGATATTAACTCAGACAGAGAAATGTCGCATGGATATGGTACAGTGTCATTGGCCGGGTCCAGATTTACGATGTGTACACCGCGTTCCAGCGCTGTGAGAAACTTCAATGGTGAGCCGCTACCTTGATCACGTACCTGGTACATGCCATGGCTGCGGACGCATAAGCTAGCGCGCATACGTACCAGTACGTCGTTTTGCCTGCGCCAGGCGGTCCAATCTGGGTGTCAATTCACCACGCGTACGTACCACCAGCTGTCCGTACTTGACCATCGCACGCGACGGTCGTCCGAAGCGAGTGGAGGAAAGTGCGTCAGGCGAATGGCGTCGGTAGGAAACATACAGGACACACCACCCCAAGGCCTTATCGCACAGAGTCCTGGCATGCAATCGCTACGTGTCTATGATACGCGGATACGCCAAGGGGGTAAGGGGGGCGTGAGCAGGAGCGTGGGGCATCACAAAGTAGTCTTGGGGACAAGACAACTATGACTTTACTTCGTTTGGTAGAGACGCAGCTTCTCTGGGCTGTACTTGAAGTTGGTCGCGTAGCTCTTCGGAGGGATACGAGCCTTGTTGGGCTCCTGGACAAAGAAGTCCCAACCCTGCTTCTCACAGAAGTGAATGGCATCCTCTGCCGAGTCAAACTTCATAGAAAGCGCCTGCTGGTGGTCAGCCGTCGAGGCCCAGCCCATGAGCGGGCTCTCCCAGCGGCCAGAGCCTTGGAGAATGTCAAAGTCCACGCGCCAGTCCTTGGTACCAGCCTTGCCCGACGACGTGGCGGGCTTCGCGGGCTGGTAAATGCGCACAGTACGCTGGTGGAGAGAATCTGTAGACGTGGTTAGTAGGAGACATACGTACTAGGGGCGTCGCTTACGATCGACACGGGCGCAGGGTTGCCAATACGGTCCACCTGCTCGGCCACAAGATCACGCTTCTGCGAGGCCGACGCGTTAGCAACAGCAGGCGCTTCGCTCTTCAGAGTGCGCATGCTAGTCGACATGGCGCGCGCCATGGTAGGCCGTGTGGCCAGGAGGTTGCGGCGGAGAATAGCACTCATTCTACGTCGAGCGGTGAAAGGAGCCGTTCAGCAGGTCGGTCGGTGAGACGCCGTGGAGCCACGTGGGTCCATCACGTGATGTGGACGGGCGGTCCAGCGCAGCGAGTCTCCTCGCGTTGGTTGGAAATCGAAGGGCGATGGTAGTGAGGACGAAATGCAGTTATGGACATCTACTTATCGAGCGTACAAGCTGAGTGTGTTAGTAGGCACCCATAAAAATGTAGTAGAAGGGGCGAAGCGGATCAGCGACATATAGTCATCAATGCCCTAGCTCGGATAATGTGGATAAGTTGTATTGGTTGTGTACATCCTTTCCGCTGGCCCCTGACGATACGTACGCTGACAATGGGCTCATGTGTGCATTGCGTGTGTGCATTGGGCCCAACGTGGGACCCTAAAGTGTATGTCCCTCAAGTGGCTCTCCTACACGTGTTGCTTGGTGAAGAGGCAAAAAGGTAAGAAAGAGCTCTCTTCGCGGCCCACACCTCCACATCCAGCCCGACTGCCAAAAAAACGGTCTATTTTCCGCGCAACGTGGCTCGATTGCATCGACGATGGTCGTGGTACTTCCTGGCGACGTGGTAGCCGACGCGGCGCCGTCACAGAATGAGATCAAGCTGGGGCCAAGTTTGCTGCCTACGCCCAATGCATCACAGGCACCAGCATCGCTGACGAGTATCCGCAGTGGCGCGCTGGGTCACTTACAGATGCGCCAACGTTCACGCGCCGAAGGCTCGCAGTCCACCACCCAAATCCACGGCTGGTATGTGGAAGGCGGTGCACGTCGATACGTACCGCAAACTGGCGATCGTGTAATCGGCCAGGTGACAAACCGCGGGATGGAATCATATACGGTGACACTTTTTTCTGCTCAAGCCGCAACGTTGCCTGTGCTGGCGTTCGAGGGCGCCACACGGCGCAACCGGCCCAATCTAGAGATCGGCGCACTGGTATACGCACGTGTCGTTAGCGCTGAGCCATGGACAGAGCCAGAGCTTAGCTGCATCGATGCAGTGACTGGCAAAGCGGACGGCATGGGCGAATTGCAGGCCAAGACGCCAGACGTAGCGATGGTGTGGCAGGTCCCTACCTCACTTACCCACAGCTTACTTCGCCCACAGCATCCACTGCTCGGCCAGGTGGCCAAGCACTTTTCGTTTGAGGCGGCGATCGGTGCCAATGGTCTGGTATGGGTGCGCACAGCGTCCCCCGAGCACGCCATTGCCATCGGACGCATCTTGGAAGCTGCCACAAAAGCCAGCGAAGCCCATGCGTTTTCGTCACCAAAAGAAGAAGAGGAAGATGCGGATACCAACCCCACCACGTTGCATCGGCGCGTAGCGCTCTGTGGTACCCTGCCTCCTGCGACGATTGCGCGTCTTGCACGCTCTGTATAATACCCTTCTTTTTCATAGCTATGGACGGCGCTGGCCTAATGCGACACCAAACATTGACCCGAATCGCTTCCAGTCTGGCAAAGAAAGAGAGGCTGCAGAGGCCATCGCGCCCGTCACCGCAGACGACGGTGTGCCAGGTCGCGAGGGCGTTGCACTTGATTCGGGCGTATCGTCCTTGCGCTCGCTTCCCCATTCTGGCATCGCATATACCTCGGCATTGGGGTCAAGTTGTAAGGACGACAGGGGCGACGAGGTAGGAAGGGCATCGGGTGCGCGATCAATGGCTGCTAAGAACTCCTCGACCATTGGATTCTGGTCCACGCGGCGCATACCCTGCGAGTCAGTTCGTTGTCTAGGTACATACGTGTAAGTCGAGAAGCTTTTGGAAATTGGTCAGTGATTGATCCCCGACATGTTGGCGGTACGCGTCGACCCACGCACGTGGCTCTGGAGGCGTCGCCAGGACTGGCAGCCACGGGGCAATGCGTGTCAGAGCCTTATCAACATGGCGGCGGTAGGCCGACTGAGCGGACGACGCAGTGGACGTGGGCGTCGGCGCCGCTGCGCCACTCCCACTGCCCCATGTGCCTGTGACGCTTGGCGCATCGAAATGCGGCAAGTCTAGAAGAAGGTCACGTACATGTTGTACATCCGCCTGCAGTTGCTGCGCCACGATCCGGCGAATGGGGCGCAGACGGACCAGCGTCTGTGCTAAGCGTGTCGTCACCAAGACCACGGCCTTATCGCACCACGAACGAACATACCGCTTGTTTTCCACATGGTGACGAACCAGGACGCCGATCCGTTCTAGGCCGCTGGCAAGCAAGTCGATCCATGGACTCTTTTCGTCGACGTGATCGCGCTGCGTCCATGGTGTGTCTGGCTTAGCAAGGGCCAAGAATGCCGGGTCCAAGGCTAGGTGCAGGGCACGCACAAGGCTCTGCAAGGCGGTGGCCAAGGCGCCGAGGAACGCATCACGCTCGGTATCGAGCAAGAACGGCGCTGCCTGGGCATCTGCTGCGCGGATCTTCTCTGTGACTCGCTCGGCCAACTGCGTGCATGTCGTAGCACAGTAATCGGCGGTATTCAGGACGGTACATAGGTACAAGGCATCTCGGCTTTGCAAGGCTGGCATTAGAACATCGGACGCGTAGCGCCGTAGCCATTTCGCGTAGACATGGGCCAGGGCCGTCAAAGGCGCCTGAGGGCCAAGTTGGGCACAGCGCTCGAGTGTTTGGCGGTAATACGCAATCAAGTCGGTGGACGAAAGCAAGACATGCATCGGTTCCTCCTGCTCGGCCTGCGCTGATCTGCTCGTGTCCGCTGTTTGTGCTTGCGTGGCAGAGGCGGCCCACTGCGACATTTTTTCGGCCAGGACCTTGTCCTGCGCATCGACAAACACGCCGAGGTACGGTGTGAAGGCCGACGACAGGGCGCGGCCATGGCAAAGGGCTGCAAGCGAGGTATGGTATTGCTTCTCGACGTACGCCTCAAATTCGTTGGTGACATGCAACGCCTGCAGCAATGTATCGACATCGAGGCGCGGTTGCTCACGTACGAGCACGCTCTTCAGGTCGTCGAACGTAATATCTGCAAACAACGCTAGCAGTCGGTGTTCCACGTGCCACTGCGGTAAGAAAGCAGGCGCATGCTCGGAGGTATAGGTGCGTAACAATCGACGGACCCAAGCGTATCGCCGCGCGACATTATCGAGCTGACCAGCTTCATCCGCCGCACGGAACACTCGTCGGTATTCACGCAGCTGGCGTGTGCAATACCAGTCCAGCAAGGCGTGTGTCACATCGCCGCCCAGCGCATCGACCACCAGTGCGACGTCCGGCAAGGACGACTCGTTGGCGTCGATACGTACACGAGCCTGCTGTTGGAAGGCCTTTTCGTACTCTTCCATGGCCATACGCTGCAGCTTGGCACGCAGGGCCTCGATCTGTGTACGTTGCTGGGCCATGGCGGGGACGTGACCGAACGGCTCAAAGTACGCGAGGAGCGCTTGCAGCGCTTGCAAGGTCGATGCAGCCTCGCGGTACTGTTGGTCTTCGCATACCTGCTCGAGCTGGAAGGTGCTGCTTACTGTCATTGTTAGTGTAGGATGACGCACCTAGCATCTGAAGACGACGTAGCGTCACGATGGATTGACTCACATTGCGTTTCGCCATATCCAGCCACCGGATTTCAGCGGTAATCTCGCCGACGCTATGCTCGGCACGCGCTGCATGCTCTTCGAGTTCGGAGAGCGAAGAAAGGAGTGCCTTGGCTTCGTGTGCGTGCAAATCAGGCTTATGTTGCGCCGCCTGTGCCGCTAGGGCCTGGGTATCTTGGCGATGCTGCGTAAGACGCGTATAGATGTGTGCTTGTGCCTGCTCGACGTGGTGCATGCCGAGACTTGTGCCGTCATGCTGAAGCAGTGCATCTACTTCGCGGCACACGGCTGCCATCTCTTCTTCGTCAGGGGCCTGCATGCCTACCCCTCGTGCAAAGTCTGGCTCGTTCGCCTAGTCACACACACTCTTGCGAGCGAGCGAGCGAATGGACGTGACAGACGGCGTGTTGCAGTGTGGCTTAAGCGTGGGGCCTACAAGGACCATGTGGATCCGCTTCGCAACCACATCCACGTGCGCACGGGGACCAGGCAACGTGACGCGCTGAGGGGCGTGGCCAGCCACTCAAGCCACGCAAGCACACGCGCTGGGTCGTGCGGCGGGTGCGCTCAGTGGCTGCCCGCAACGCTGGATTTTTTAGCGCCGTTTTCCCCACCTGTGCCTTTTCATACTGCTACGATGGATATCGGCAAGTACGTGTGTGGTGTAGGCTGTATGGGCCTCGTGCCCATGCATTCTACATGGTAGAGCAGGCTAACAAGCAGGAAAAAAGACTCAGATCTTACGGCACCGACGCCGCAAAACACGCCACTGAACACAGCACCCCTTCAACGTGAGGCGCTGGCTCTCCCCACAGTAGGCACAATCGGAGAAGAGGATGAGACGGCGGCCAACGTGGCTGCTGCACTCCCCAATGCTGCACTGACTGGTCTGATCCAGAACCGCCTCTCGAGCTTGGTGGGGCTGTCATCTGGCTACATTGAGTCGCTCCCTGAGGAGGTGCGTCGTCGTGTGGAAGGTCTGAAGGGCCTCAATGTCGAGCACCAGAAGCTGGAGGCAGAGTACCAGCGTGAGATTCTGGCGCTGGAGAAGAAGTTCTCGGAGCGTTACAAGCCTCTGTACGAGCGCCGTCAAAAGATCGTTCTCGGTGAACTGGAGCCTACTGCAGCCGAAGTTGAGGCGGGTGAGAATGCTGACTCGCTGGACGAAGACGAAGACGACGAAGATGAGGAGGATGAGGAGGACGAGGAGGACGAGGAGCCACGCGCGAAAAAGTCGCTGGCGAACATCTCGATCAAGACGGATGCGCCGAAGGGTATTCCTGAATTCTGGCTTACTACGCTGAAGAACCATGTAGCGCTCTCGGAGCTGATCACAGAGCGTGACGAGGAGGCGTTGCGCCACTTGATTGATGTGCGTCTGCGCTACCTGGATGCGCACCAGAATGCGGCGCCGGGCCAGGCGCAGCAGGGCTTCCAGCTGGACTTTGTGTTTGACGCGAAGAACAACGAGTTCTTCAGCAACGAGGTGCTGACCAAGACGTACTTTTACCAGGACGAGGTGGGCTTCTCTGGTGATCTTGTGTATGACCACGCGGAGGGTGTAGAGATCGCTTGGAAGTCGCCCGAGTGCAACTTGACGCACCGCGTCGAGACCAAGAAGCAGCGCAACAAGAACACGAACGAGACGCGTACAGTGAAGCGCCTGGTGCCGACTGACTCGTTCTTCAACTTCTTCTCGCCGCCTGTGCCGCCGCGTGACGATGATGACGCGGACGACGAGGAGCTCGACTCGCTGGAGGAGCGTCTTGAGCTGGACTACCAGATTGGAGAGGATCTCAAGGACCGCATCATTCCTCATGCGATTGACTTTTTCACTGGCAAGGCGTTGCGGTATGAGCAGCCTGACTGGGAGGATGAGGATGCGTTTGACGACGACGACGATGACGAGTACGACGACGACGACGACGACGACGACGAGGACGGTGCGGCGGCGCCGGCCCGTCAGGACCCGCAGGAATGCAAGCAGCAATAAGTGTTGTATGACGTATATCTACCCATTTACGTCTCATTACGATGCGTACATATTTCTATGAGGCGACGGTCCATCCATCGCTGGTACTGCTCTTGTCATCATCGTTGTCATTTTGGCTGTTCTTGGATTTCTCGTTTTTGTTGTGAGCTTCCGGCAATGGCTCCTTCGACTCATACATAGGTTTGTGCATAGCCACATCAAACAAAGGCGCTTCCAACTGGGTCGCGCGGATCTGCAGGTCGGCCAGGTCCTCGGCATTCATGCAGACAAAGCCCAACAACACGCTGGGATCCATCGCACTCAGAGGCATGGACTGTAGCTGCGGCGTGTGGAAGGTTGCCAGCTCTTCGCTGGAGTACGCCCGTGTGTACCATGCATCGAGCAGCGCTTGGTGCTCACGCAGCGGCGAGTGCAGCAGCGTCGGGGGTGGGTGCCGGAATGGGACACTCGGACGCACCTGGTGTGGATCGAGGTACAGCAGCTGATCCTGCTGCACGCCGACAAAGTAGAGGGAAGCGCTAGGCCGTCCGCCTGCGATCCCGATCATCTGTGGGAGCGTGAACAGCTGCTTCAGCGCATGCTGGTACGACGCAGGGACCGAGCCCAGGCCGAGGCGCTGCGCTGCAAGGACGAGGACGGGGCGTGTCCAAGGCTGCTCCGTGCCTGGCGCCATGGAGGCTTGCGTCACCTGATCCACGTAAATCAGGCCGTCATTGGTCGTCGCCACACCGAGGCCACAGGGTTCGTACGCGTGGAGGCACCGCGTCACGGCGGCAGCCGCGATGCTAGGGCCGTACCAAGTGCCCACAGGCTGGTCCATTTGCACGCCGTGAGCGACGAGGCGGTGCAGACTACAAGCGCACTCACTGCTGGGATCGTCAAGGAACCAGGAGGTTATGCGCACCAGCTGTGCGTCGCTACACCCTTGTCGTCCGCCATGCGCTCGCACGAGGGCGTTGGCCACGAGCGACTGCGTAGACCGAAGCATGCAGCCCCATCCTGCATCGGTGGTGAGGCCCGCAGCAGGCTGCGTCAGTGACAGTGCGCCGGCGTACAGGGCATGCACACAGTTCCATACGCCAGGCAGGCCTGCTAAGGTGGTATGATGACGTACTGTATCCAGTGTCGACTGCACGAGGCTTGCATTGAGTAGCAGGGGCGTGTGGTCTACACCTGGCCGCCAAGCCGCTGGCAGCTGCCAGCCGCACTTGTCGAGCTGCTCCACAATCCACTGGTGCACGGCTGTGGTGTTGTCTAGGAGGTGCGAGGGGGGGAGTGTCCAAGGCGATGTCGTCGTGGGGGTATCTTGAGGGGGGGTGGTGGACGTAGCGGCCGGCGATGTCGTAGGGGTATCATGCGCCGCGGCGCCGGGGGGCGGATCGCGGGCATACAAGGCCTCGGTGGCTACCGCAATGGTCTTGGCATTTGCTTCTTCGTCGCCAATGGATCCTGTACGAGCAATTGGCGTAAAGTGGCTGCGGTAGGTACACCAAATCAGCTTGGAAATCGCCATGTCCATCTCGTCATGCCAGGCATGCGACGACGCATCGTCTTTCGGCGTGGGTGTGTCGCAGGCAGGGCCAAAGTATTCGCCCAGGATCCAGGCGCCGGCGTCGTCGGTCGTCGTCGTCCATGGCCGGACCAGTCGATCGTAGGCCAATTGCCATAGAACGGTGGGTACATGGGTTCGTAAGCGATCCGACAAGCGGTCCACCACGCGGGGAATCAGGGGTGGAGAGACGAGCGAGATGCGGCCGCGCGTGGCCGGTCGTGCAGGTGCCTTGAGCAAGCGGCGTGTGCTGGTAGCGCGACGCACGAGGGGGGAGGGGCGGGTTGCTGTGGCGGCCGCGTTGCCTAGGCCATCGCTACTGCTGGATGTGGACGACGACTCGGTCTCGAAGGACGTGGACGTCGTCGCTGTCGCCTCGCTCACACGCGCGATCCATTGCCGAATTCGACGTGTTTGCATACGTTCTGAGCGCTGTTCTGCGCTCTGCGTCGCATCGCCCTCGCTATTCGATTCCGAGATGGCGATGGCCGGCATGGCCACGGCGCTGTCGCTGTATGAGAAACTAACGCGAGCTGGGCGTGGCGTGAGCGGAGCCCACTCGAGTTTGGGTCGGCGGCCACTGGAGATAGAGGCATGGCGTGCATGCCCCAGGGGCGGCGGCTGCATGGAAGAGGCGCCGGACGAGTCGTCAGACATGCAGCCGTTCGATGCTGTGCGTTGTCAAAGAGCGGTGGTGGTGGGGTAATGTCGTGCCTCCTTTCCCCACGTAGTCGTCACCGAGGCCCAGGGTATCTGCAAGTGGAGGTGTGTCAGCAGGCAGGCAGGCCGCCTTCGCCCCCGACGCTGTGGGCGGCGCAGCCGACCCGGACGACGAGGACGCCGTAGCATGGATGCACGATACGGCGATGCAGGACGAGGCGTCAGAGCGCTCAGGGGGCCCGGACTGGGACGATGAAGCGAGTTTTTTTCGGCGTATGGCAGGGCGTATGTACAGTGGCGCACGAACTGACATCGCGCAGCGTCGAGCCACAAGGCCTGTGTTGAGGCGGGGGCGCGGATCGAGCAAATGTAGGTGGATGGGACCTGACATTCCAGCATTCACGACGTATCTGTGGGCTCCTCGTTCTACGAAAACCAGAAACGCAAGCATGAAGCTGTATCGCGACGCATCGCACACCTGCTACGCAAACGCGACGAGCGTTGGACAGCCGCGTCGGCGGCCCAGAAAGAGGCCATTGTGCGCCATGTGGATCGCATGGCCGCCGATCTGGAATGCGATCGGACGCTCTCACGCACCTTTCTGCACTGCGATATGGATATGTTTTACGCTGCGGTGGAATTGCAGCGGCAGCCTTCGTTGCGGGGCCAGTGCTTTGCCGTCGGTCATGGGGTCCTGCTCACCGCGAGCTACGAGGCACGGCGGCACGGTGTGCGGTCGGGCATGGCCGAGTTCGTGGCGCGTGCGTTGTGTCCTACGTTGATTGTCGTCCCATCGCATTTCGATGCGTACCGCCAAGCGAGCGAGGCGGTGATGCGTGTCTTGCGTACCTACGATGCCCGTTTGTACTCGCGCAGCTGGGACGAGGCGTACTTGGACATCACGCCGTACCTACGTACGCACCACAGCACGCCTCGCGCAGTCGCCGAGCAGCTTCGTGCCGATGTCGAGCAGGCCACCGGGCTTACGGTAAGTGTCGGCATCGCGCCGAACCTGCTTCTCGCCAAGATCGCGAGTGATCGGGCGAAGCCCAATGGCGTGTGCGAGGTGGCGCCTGACCGCGATGCCGTCCTTGCGTTTGTGCGGCCGCTGGCCGTACGCCAAGTGCCTGGCATTGGCGTCGTGACGGAACGCGTCCTGGCCGCGATGCAGGTCACGACGTGTGCGGATTTGTGGACGCGACGTGCTGAGCTGAGTGTGTGCCTGGACGCCTTCCGAACGCTCTTGGCCGCGACGCTGGGCTTGGGCCCGACGCGCGTGACGCAGCCGACGCGCGACGAACGCAAATCGGTCGGCCGCGAATCGACGTTTGCGCCGACGTCCGACCCCGCCCAGCTCCATGCCCGTCTGCGCCAGGCGTGTGAGCAGGTCGCGCGTGATCTACGTCGGCTCGAGTTCCGTGGACGTACGGTGACGCTCGTCGGCAAGCACGATACGTTTGAGCGGTTTACACGCGCGAAAGCGGTGCCGCGGGGCGCCGCCACGTTTGACGAGTTGTACGATACCGTGTATACCCTATTGGAACAGGAACGCCAGTCGTTTCCCGGCTCCCTTACGTTGCGCCTGCTAGGCGTTCGTGTGTCGTCGCTCATGGACACACGCGCTGCGCGCACGGGCGTCTTGGCGACGTGGCTACGTACGCCGACGTCGCGGACGAACGACGACGACTGGCATGCCCTTTCCTCGTTTGAGTGCCCGATCTGCGGCGAGGCCCAGCGTGTGTCTCACGCTGCGAAGCTCGCACAGATCAATGCGCATATCGATGCCTGCCTGCAGTCGTCGGTGGCGCCGCCGTCTCGTCGCGAACGCCGCCGTGCTGCGCAGCCGACCATCGACACGTTTTTCCGCTAGTAGTAGGCATCGGCGCCGGCATAGGTCCGTGGCGTGTCGGTCGTCGTTGACGTTGTTGACGTTGTCGACATCGTCGTCACAGTCGACGGCTGCCTACCAAAGGCGGGCGTCAGCGTGAACGTTTTCGGCGCCAGCGCCGCGCGTCCTTCCGACATGTACAGCTGCACTTCGTCGGCGGTGGGGATGCGCTGAAAGGCCACCGCCTCGTTGGTGCGTTGGTACGCCGTGAGCCACCGCTTGATGCTGGCGTGCTCATGCACGTACCAATCGTACGAGTCCTTCGTCCGTCGTAGTTTCGCACTGGTATCGCTCGGCATGATCTGCGCGAGGGTATGAAGGGCCAACGTGAGGTACGCAATGCCCCAGCCGATATTGTGTGCATGCTCGCCGGCATCAATGCCGAGCCACTTGAATGCAAGGCACTTGTGCCACACCGCCTCGGTATGCGCATAGCGCAGCCAGGCGCCTACACCGTCGCCACGGCTGCTGGAGTCCAGGCGCAGGGTATGCAGGTACGCTTTGATTTTCGCGATGGGCGTCTTGGCTTCCATGCCGAGGCTCTGTGTGACGAGGGCATGTGCCTGGTCGTAGAGATGAGAGGTATGTAGATGCAATTTCGCCAGCAGCGACGCGGAAGGATGGTCGGCGGGCAGCGGAGGGCCGGCCGTGCCGAGATCGGTCGCGCGCCCTTTGGCAGGCGCTTTGAGTTTGCGGATGGCCAGCGCATGCGCATCGCCCAGCGCGAGTCTGTGTCAGGCAGCATGGATACGTACTTTGCCATACCTTGAGCGCCTTCTGCATTGAGTTCAGGCGCACTGGCCGTCGATGCATGGGCTTGGTATGCAGGCAAGTGCGACGTCGCGATCGCGTCCCATACTCCACTGGCGCGGCAGAGCATATCCGTCGCTACTTTCAGCCGCTCGTCCCGGCCACGCCGTTCCTGCGTCGTATAGCTCGCATCACACTCGTACATGCCCAGCGCATCGACCATGGTCTTGGCCTCGTTGCACAGGGCTATGGCATAGAGGGTATACAGACAACCTTGCTCGCCGTCGATGCCACGTACCACGACCTTGTTTTGCGGCGCGAGAATCGAGCGCCATGTACTCTCCGGCTCTTGCCGAAGTAGCACAGTATCATGCTCAATGCAGTACGCCAAGCCGACCAGATACGGAAGGTACTCACTCACGGCCTGTGGGAGTCGACGTCAGTGCACACCATCGTACGTACCTGGACGACAGGCAATGGCGCCTGAACGCCCCGCGCTAGCATCGATTCTACAGCTGCCCGCAGCTGGGTCGTATGCCCGACCTCGGCTTGGTACGTATCGGTCAGCGTAAGCTGCGTCCACGATACCGCACTGCTCGCCGGCCATGCATAGTCGAACATGGTGGACGTTCGCCTCCACACTCGGCGGCCGCGGGGGTCGGACTAGGCGCGGTCGCCTCACGCTCGCAGCGGACCTTGGCCACGAAAGTGACTGGCGCCCTGCGCGCGCTCTACCTGCTATGCCGTTGAGGGCCATCATGGGACCTCTGATACTCACACACACACACCCTATGTAGCACGTCAGCCAGCTGCGTGAGTGAGCCGATCCTAGGCTGGAACGTCGCTGTGCCTGCGTAGGACAGCCCCGTGGCCATGCCCTCTCATCGCCAGAGGCCTACCGTGCGTAGCTGAGGTTGGCTGCGTACGCAGGCCTACACCACGGACGTCCATGGCCTTGCACACATCGAGGCCCACTAGCCATAATTCCTTTGATATGCTTATGGTCACATTGTCAAGCTATGCGTCACCATCTCATCATCACCACACTACTAGCACTTAGTGGTGCGCGTTCTTGTGGTGCTCTGCACATGTTAGCCGTATCGCAATACATACTCAGGTGACCGTTGTACTCGAGCGTGTAACCGAACAGCATGAGACCAGCAATGGTCCACACAAGCGGCTTACCGCTCGCGTTCTTGCCGTCAAAGTACTTGGCCTTGATACCAGTAGCGCGCTTCTCCGGCTCCGAGCCCTTCGGGAGGGCCTTGTAGAAGCTCACCACAGCGTCGGTGTTGCTGCCGCTGGGGCTCGAGACGCTCTTCGGGGTAGCGATCTTCGGCGGGATCGGCAGGTTCGAGCTGTGGCGCACCTGCTGGCCAGCCACGCGCATAGCGCGGGCCGCCTTGGTCTGCTGCGAGAAGGCACGGGCAAACATTGTCGTCGTCCAAAAGAGGGGCGCAGCGAGGAGGCTGGCGCGCTGGCGGACCGCCACGGGTCAAGCCGGCAACCGCTGGACACATCACGTGATAGAGCAGGCCAAGACGCTTCTCGCTTCGCTCTCCTGCTACAGACGGCGCGTACATAGATCGTATATAGGCATCAAAGCAATATGCAATTTTGGGGCTAGAGGCTACCTAGCTACTCACACCCATCCACAACGAGGGCGTGGCATTTAGTGAAGCTTCTTGCCGGCACGGGCAAGGTGCGTGGCGTGCTCCACGTATGGGGTGGCCGGAACAGGCACCTCCTGCCAGAGGTCGGGGGTAAGCACAACGTAGGTCTTCGAGACGGCCTCAAAGGTGGCCTTCAGGAAGTTACCCATAGTGGCAGTCTGACCCTTCGACTGGGTGTACACATCCTCGATACCAGCAAGCTGGAGAAGGCGCTTCGGCGCCGGCGCGGCAACGATACCGGTACCGCGGGGAGCAGGCACGAGACGGCACATAACCGAGGCCGTCTTACCCGAGACCTTGGTGGGCACAGTGTGCGGCTTACCAAGAGCGCTACCCCAGTAACCACGGCGGACAGGGATGATCGAGAGCTTGGCCATGACAATGGCACCGCGGATGGCGGTAGCCACTTCCTTGGCGCACTTGACACCAAGACCCAGGTGGCCGTCCGAGTCACCGATGGCCACAAAGGCCTTGAAACGGGTGCGCTGACCGGCACGAGTCTGCTTCTGCACAGGCGTGATTTTCATCACCTCGTCAGTGAGCTTGGGCAGGAGCATGTCAACAATCTGGTACTCCTTGATGGGGAGCGAGAACAGGTAAATCTCCTCCATCGACTTGATCTTGCCGTCCTTGACGAGACGACCCAGCGAAGTCACAGGGACTGTATGCGTTAGTCGTGGTATCATGGCGAATACATACCCCACTCCTCCTTCTCGTCCTTGCGGGCACCGCGACGACCGCGGCCACGACCGCGGTCACGTCCAAAACCACCACGTCCACGCTCAGCCATCTTGCTATGAGTGTTAGTGAATGAACTTTCCAAGAGGGGCCTCGGTACGCGAGGCTCTGCGATGCGTACCTTGTATTCGTTGAGGAAGTAGTGGAAACTACGAGTCCAGCGCACTGGTGGGAAAATCGCCCAAGGGCTTCTTCGCCGCAGCGCCTCTCTCCCACGCACGCGGTCCGCTAGGGGGGTGCAGATCTATATTCCACGTGACCAAGTATATTTTTTCGGCCGACCAGGCCATGCCCAGGGAGCAGCGCTGCGAACGAAGGACGCCGCGCGCGCACGCCGCAGGGCTCTTTCTTCACACGCACATTTTTCTGGAGGTACGTCGCCTCGCTGTGGCTCATCTTGAATAGTATCACCATGGCTTCGAAGCACCCTGCCGTTCTGAACCCGACGCCCGAGGACATTAGCCTCCTTCTGGCCGCCCAGACTCACATCGGTACCAAGAACTGTGAGAAGGCCATGCTGCCGTACGTGCACAAGCGCCGTGCCGACGGTATCCACCTGATCAACCTCGGCAAGACCTGGGAGAAGCTCGTACTCGCTGCCCGTGTCCTTGCTGCGATTGAGAACCCGGCCGACATCTGTGTGATCTCGAGCCGCACCTACGGCCACCGTGCCGTGCTCAAGTTCGCCGCCAACACGGGCGCTACCGCCATTGCTGGTCGCTTCACCCCTGGTTCGTTCACCAACTACATCACCCGCTCGTTCAAGGAGCCGCGTGTGATCGTGGTGACGGACCCGCGTGTGGACCACCAGGCCATCCGTGAGTCGGCCTACGTGAACATCCCCGTGATTGCGCTCTGCGACACTGACGCTCCTCTGCGCCACGTCGACATTGCCATCCCGGGTAACAACAAGAGCCGTCACTCGATCGGTCTCCTCTGGTGGCTCCTCTGCCGTGAGTTCCTGCGTCTCCGTGGCATCGTCCCGCGCACTCCGAACGGCTGGAACGTCATGGTCGACATGTTCTTCTACCGCGACCCTGAGGAGATTGAGCGTGAGCAGGCCGAGGCTGCTGCTGCCAAGCACGCTGCCAACGTCCACCACGCCAACGCTCTGCACATCGAGGAGCCTGACTTTGCTATCGAGGGCGCCGGTGCCGGTGGCGTGAACCCGTCGGTCGCTGCCAACCTCGCTGCTGGTAGCGAGCAGGTCGACTGGAGCGCTGACGCTGCGCAGGACTGGGCTGCCGACACTGGCGCTGCCCAGGCCACCTCGAGCTGGGACTAAACGTCTCACTGTCGGAGGGCGTTCTCTTTTTCACCCCTTAGGATGACAGGATCTGTCTCCACAAAAAACTTGCGTTGTCTGGCCTCTTACGTTCGGCTCCCGATGGAGAATCGCCCACTGGCGGGCGATGCGTAAGAGCCCATATTCCGAGAGCTTTTCTAGTGCCGTAGGCCACCTTGAATCGACTGCCAGTGCAACTAATAGATCTTCTGTGGGACGAACCTCCACTTGCGAACGTACAACGTCGACGTCCATGCGTCATCGCGATGGAGGGGTGCGAGCAGGCTCCCACGAAGCGCCCTGCGCCGCATGTCTCTAGTGCCCTAGACGATGAGGAAAGCGAGGTAGCTTGGCCACCACGTACGTCCAAGCCACGTATGACCCATACTATGCCGTCGTGGCTGACAACGGACGCGCAGCCCACGAAACCACGCAATCCCATGGCCCCTGTACATCGACCTAGGACCACCGACGAAGCGTCCACCCAGCCGCAGCGCCATGCACGTTCATCATGGCGTGTCCAGCACCGCGGCACGCATCCACGTCCTCCGAGCCCTAGCCAGTCCACCGATTTTGACGACGAGGGCTACGCGTCTCTGTACTCCACGGATTCGGAGGAGCTTTCTGAGACAGAGCAGGGGCGCATGACGGCTACATCTACACTGGGTCCTCTAGCTGCACGGCGTTTCCGTGCCATGCTGCGTAGCCTTACTATGCGTCGCGAACGCATTGCACGATGTATGATGTTTGCCTTGGACCATGCGACGTGGGCTGACGCGGTCAGTGAGATGTTGGCGCATTCGCTGATGCAGCCATCTACGCCAGTGGCTCGCAAACTCGCACGACTGTATGTGCTCTCCGACATTCTATGCAATAGTGATGCGCCTGTGCCACATGCATGGCGGTACCGCGAAACCTTCACGGCATGGCTGCCTAGGATCCTGCACCACTTTGGCGAGGTCATTCATGCATTTCCTGGCCGCATCAAAGCTGACAGGATCCAACGCGAAGTACGTGCTGTGCTGGATGTATGGGAAGCGCGTCTGCTGTTCCCTCCGCCGGTCCTGGCGCAGTGGGCTGAGGCCCTGACATTACATGCTACTAAAATACAACCTACCAACCAAACCGAAGTTGATCACGCGTAAATACAGGCGGCTTCCAATTCAAATGCTCGGCGTGGATACGCCGCCGTTTCTTTTTCATCTGTCGCTCATGCTTCTCGATGATGGCGTCCGAGAGGACCAAGTAATGCTTGCCTTGGTACTGCTTGAGCATATTCAGCGCCTGGCACGTCTGGAGCACATCCGCATGCAGAATGGAGGTCTTGGTCGCGATATCGTCAATGCTAATTTCATCCTCGGTCTTGAGCAGCAAATCGACGATGGTTTCGGACCAGTAGGCGCGGTAGCCTAGCAAACCCAAATCCGATAGAGGCTTCTCGGGGCTTCCCAACTTGTTCTCACGTTTGGAGAGTTCGTAGGAAAACTCAATGAGCAAACGACCAAAGCCACTGCGTTGGTGCTGCGGCAGGGTGAGAATACACGCCACATTGTAGCCTTCGGCACTTTCCTTCTCCTTGGAGAAGTAGCCGATCAAATGGCAGCCTGTGTTGTCGCGTTGACACATGACATAGTATAAGAAGGGGTCCACATCATAGTACAGTGTCTTGTGGTCCAGGAAACATTTGCTCAGTAGACACAAGTTACGGCACCACGTCTTTTGGCGGCGCCCATCAATTTCAAAGAAGCTAATGTCCTCGCATCGGTAGATTTCGTTGCCTGGCGGATGGAGGAGCGTACACTTGCGGCGGTGTCGGTTCAGCTGGAATTCCGAAGGAAAGTACGAAAGACACATTTCGCACAGGTATAGACAATCAATGTACGCATACTCCATTGGATAGGGACTAAAGTACCACGCTTCGATTTGGTGGCGCCCCATTTGAAGCATATTCAGATTCTTTACACGCGAAATCTCACTGGAGCACTGGGTCATAGAGCCCGAGGTACGGAGTTTCTCGACTTCCTTCTCCTTGCTGAACGTGTCGTCGCTCGGCTCCTTTTTCACGTCGTCGGTCGAGGAGGCGAGCACAGGTGAGTCAGCAGGGGCAGGCGTGCCTTGAGCAGATGGTGTACCCTGCACGACTTTGCGCTTGGTATTCTTGTTGGTCGCAGCGGGCTCTGGCGGCTTGGGCCATTCCATCTCCCGCGACAAGACCAGCTTGGCGGAGGGGACCCATTCGTCAAGACGTTTGTTGAATTCACAGTAGTGAACATAGAAATCCAGCTCGGGTTCCCTCTCCTCAATGGTATCTTTGCCCTGCTCCTGCATCTCCTGGAGCATATGCAAACGGTTCTGCCGCTTTTCCCGGATGGAGAGCACTTCTGCTAGGCGTTGCTCCACGTCGCCATTGTCGGGGTTGGTCTTCTCGACAAAGAGCTTGGCGCCTACTAGAATATCGCGCAGCGTGTACTCGCCGCCGGCGCTCTTCTTCGCCGGCTCGGTATCGGCTTTCTTATCACCGCCATGAGCTCGCGGCGCCATCGCTCAACGCAGCTCGCCTCGCCACAGCGGTAGCAAAGAGAGCCAGCGGAATTGTCACGTGATTACTCGTCGCTCGTCCGCGCGCGGCGTAGGGACGAACGGCGTGGTGAGGCGAATTGACACACCTACGACGGCGATCGATCATGTCGAGCCAAGAGCTGGAAGAAATCCAGCGCTTGCAGGCATCGCGCCAAGCTTCGAAACGGGGTCTAGGGTTTGCAAGTCAGCAGGGTGACAAAGACGTGTACGGATCAGGGGCGTCAAAGTCGTCGTACGTGGACGCTTTGCCGATGTCGGTCGGGCAGAACGACGGCGATGACGACGGCGACGATGCGCCACGGCGTGTGAACCCGCTCGATGCATTCTCAGCACCGCAGCATCTTCTTCATGAGTTTGCCGACGACTCCTTTGACCCGTTGGCAGAACGTGTAGCGCAGCGCCAAGTGGCTGCGCGTCAGTCGGAGTACCATAACCGTCGCTTCCAGCGCGATGCAGGGCCAGAGAGCCGCCGTGATCCGTTTGCACAGGGCTCTGAGACGGATGGCCACGAGGAAGAGGGCTACCGCGAAGCGATGCGGCGTGCCAACATTGAGCGAGAAGAGCAGCGTGTGCGTCGTGCGATCGAGGAGAAAGAACGCGCAACGCAGGGTGAAGAGCCTCGTGACGATGGGGCGCCCTCGAAGGAACGTGATGTGACGCCACCAGCGCCAGCACGATCGGAACGCAAGCGGCGCTGGGATGTGGCGCCGGACGATGTGGCGACCACGGCGGCAACGACCACGACGGACGACGACGCGGGGAGTGTGGCAAAACGTCGGCGTTCGCGTTGGGACGAGGTGCCTGCGGATGCGGAAGCCGGTGATGCTCCCAAGCGTTCACGATGGGACGAGGCGCCTGCGACTGACACGGCCAAGACGGTGGCTCCTCGTAATCCTCGTGTACGATACATGTCCGATGCAGAGTTGGATGCGTTGCTACCCAGTGAAGGCTACGTGATTGTAGAGCCGCCACCAGACTATGCGCCTGTGCGCGCTGGCGCTCACAAGCTCATGGATGACGCGCAGGCTGAGAGTGGGTTTACTATGCCTGAATCCTCAATGCTCGGTGCGATGGCGGACGATATTGTGGCGGATCTGCCGACAGATGTGCCGGGCGTGGGTCAGTTGGCGTTTATGAAGCCGGAGGACCAGAAATACTTTGAAAAAGTCCTGCAGGAGGACGATGAAGAGGAGCGCTTGTCTCGTGCCGAGGCCAAAGAGCGTGAGATTATGCGGCTCTTGCTCAAGATCAAGAATGGTACGCCGCAGCTGCGGAAGCAAGCGCTGCGTCAGATTGCCGATCAAGCGCGCTCGTTTGGGCCTGGGCCTCTGTTTGACAAGATTTTGCCGTTGCTCATGGAACGTACGTTGGAAGACCAGGAACGGCATTTGCTCGTCAAGGTGATTGATCGTGTGCTGTACAAGCTGGACGAGTTGGTGCGGCCGTATGTGCACCGCATTCTAGTGGTCATTGAGCCACTGTTGATCGATGAAGACTACTATGTGCGTATTGAGGGCCGCGAGATCATCAGCAACCTGGCCAAGGCGGCTGGACTGGCGCATATGATCAGTACGATGCGCCCTGATATTGACCATGCGGATGAGTATGTGCGCAACACGACAGCACGTGCGCTGGCCGTCGTCGCTTCGGCGCTGGGCATTCCAGCGATTCTGCCGTTCTTGCGGGCCGTCTGCCGCTCGAAGAAGAGCTGGCAGGCGCGGCATACGGCTGTGCGTGTCGTGCAGCAGATTGCGATTTTGATGGGCTGTGCTGTGCTCCCGCATTTGCGCAGCTTGGTCGACTGCATTGAGAAAGGCCTCGAAGACGAGCAGCAGAAGGTCAAGACCATGACGGCGCTGGCCTTGTCGGCCCTCGCCGAAGCTTCGGCGCCGTACGGTATTGAGAGCTTCGAGAATGTGCTCAAGCCGCTGTGGCTCGGGATTCGGCACCACCGTGGGCGTGGGCTGGCTGCATTCTTGAAAGCGATAGGGTTCATTATCCCCCTTATGGACTCGGACTCTACGCTGTACTTTGTCAAGGAAGTCACGCCGACGCTGATTCGTGAGTTTGCCAGTGCTGACGATGATATGCGGCGCATTGTGCTCAAAGTCGTGAAGCAGTGTGCGGCGACCGATGGCGTGACAGGCTCGTTCCTCAAGGCCGAGATGCTACCGGAATACTTTAAGCATTTCTGGGTGCGCCGCATGGCCCTGGATCGACGCAACTTCCGCGAGGTCGTGGAGACGACGCGGGCGTTGGCGGACAAGGTCGGCGTGAGCGAGATTGTGGGCCGCCTTGTGCATATGCTCAAGGACGAGAGTGAGCCGTTCCGTAAGATGGCGATGGATACGATTCAGCGCGTCGTTGCTGCGCTAGGCACTGCCGACATTGATGATCGGCTGGAATTGCAGCTGGTCGATGGTATGATCTATGCATTCCAGGAACAGTCCGTGGAAGACCACATCATGCTGGACGGCGTGGGTACCATTGCCAATGCGCTGGGCATGCGGATCAAGCCGTACTTGATGCAGATTGTATCGACGATTTTGTGGCGTCTAAACAACAAGAATGCAAGCACTCGTCAACAAGCTGCCGACCTCACGACGAAGCTCGCTGTGGTGATCAAGCAGTGTGGCGAGGACGCGCTCCTGTCGAATTTGGGTGTGGTGCTTTTTGAGCAGCTCGGTGAAGAGTTTCCTGAGGCGCTGGCGAGCATTATTGCCGCTGAAGGCGCGATTGCGAATGTCGTGGGTATGACGCAGATGAACCCGCCTGTGAAGGACTTGCTGCCACGCATGACACCGATTCTGCGCAACCGACATGAGCGCGTGCAAGAAGCGACGATCAATCTGATTGGCCGTATTGCCGATCGCGGCGCCGAGTTTGTGAGTGCGCGTGAGTGGATGCGTATCTGCTTTGAGCTGCTCGACCTGCTGAAGGCGCATAAGAAGGCGGTGCGGCGTGCGGCGGTGAACAGTTTTGGGTACATTGCCAAGGCGATTGGCCCGCAGGATGTGCTGCAAGTACTGCTTACGAATCTGCGTGTGCAGGAGCGTCAGAGTCGTATCTGCTCGACGGTAGCGATTGCGATTGTGGCCGAGACGTGTGGCCCCTTTACGTGCTTGCCGGCGATCCTCAATGAGTACCGTACGCCAGACTTGAACGTGAAGCATGGCTGTCTGAAGGCCTTGAGCTGGGTGTTTGAGTACATTGGCGAAATGAGCAAGGATTACGTGTACAGTGTGATCACGCTGCTGGATGACGCGTTTACCGATCGCGACGTCGTGCATCGGCAGACGGCGGCCAGCATTGTGAAGCACTTAGCGCTGGGCACGGCAGGTCTGGGCAAGGAGGACAGTATGCAGCACTTGCTCAACCTGGTGTGGCCCAACATCTTTGAGACGTCGCCACATGTGATTAACGCAGTGATGGAGGCGATCGAGGCGTTGCGTGTCTCGTTGGGCCCTGGCGTGATTCTGTACCATACCCTGCAGGGCCTGTTCCACCCCGCCCGCAAAGTTCGCGAGGCGTATGTGCGTACGTACAACACCAACTATGTGGGCGCCCAGGACGCCCTGGTTGCATTTTATCCATCGCTCACAGAGACGCAAGACGAACGGAACGACTACACACGTCATGATCTAGGCATGTTTTTGTAGACATCTAGCTATACCAATTCCTATGCGTCCGATGCGTCACTGTCCGTCTCCATCGCGGCCATGGAGCCCTCGTCGTTGTCGTGGTGCTCCGCAGCCACCATGTCCTCCGCCTCGACATCCTCCTCGTCCCATGGGCCCAGCACAGCATCCATAGCTTGGAGCGAGTACTCCAACATCGCACTTTCTACCAGCATGCGATCCACGCGCGCATAGTGGCGCTCCGTGTACGGCAACAGCCCCTCGATCATGGCGGTGGCGGATACGGGCGCAGGTGCCTTGGTTGTCGCTACGCTGTCGTCGTTCGACGTCGTCTTCTTGGCTTGCTGCTTCGCATGCTCAAACGCATCGAGGATCGTGTCGGCATCAATTTGACGCACGATCGCATGCAGAATCAGCTGCGCCATCGGCGATGTACGTGCCGATGTGTTCCAGTCGCGAATGTACGCCAAGAGCTGGACGAGCTGAGCATGCGGGAGCTGAGCGACAATCTGATCGACGGCCTCTAGACCGGTAATGCTGCCATGCCCTGCCTCCAAAGAAGGCAGGGAGGTACCCAACGCATCGGCCAGCAGGCGGTCCATCGAAGCCATGGCATCGTAGTCAGGACGCGAGGAGGCGACTTGCGTGAACAGCTGTAGCAAACGCCGTGGCTGATTCAGTTGGAAGGCCAGCGCAATAGCATTGCGGTAGTCTTTCAGGAGAACGAGATTGGAGAATTCCTGCTCACGCTCGACTGCCAGCTTGGCCTGCTGTGCCTTTTCCGCCTCGACCGTGGCCGTGGTATCGTTCCAGATCGCCATGGTACTATCCGCCGCGCCACTAATCAGCTGCAGGGGCGACGTGGCCTCGGTACGCTTTCGTACGGCCAAGGTCCATACCTTGTCCTCGTGCGCATCAATTGTGACCGCACATGCCTCGTCACGCACATTCCACACTTTCAACAGACCATCGTTGGCCGACGAGGCAATTTGGGCACCGCCCGGCAAATACCGCAGACGCAGCACACTACCTGTGTGCCCCTCAAACACACGCACGCAGCTAAAGTCTTTGAGACTCCACATGCGAACCGTCTGATCACTCGAGGCCGTGGCAAACGCTTGCTCGGCGGGTGAGAACTGGACGGACCATACACCGCGTTTGTGGCCACGGCAGGTCGCCAGCGCTTCCAACGAGGCGCTCGCACAGTGGCCATTTGATTTCGAGGGCGGCGTGTAGTGTATGCGGAAGACTTTGGCCGTGCGGTCTTGCGAGCCACTGACCAGCATGGCATTGTTGGGCGCAATATCGATCGCATTGATGTCCTTGTCGTGGATCTTGAGGGTCAGTAGCGACGAGAGTTTCGTCGCGCGGTCCTTGAGAGTCAACGAGGTCAAGTCCCACAGCTTGACGGTGCGGTCCTGGCTGGCCGTTACGACAAACGGTGTGCGGCCCGAGTCAGGCAACGTCTGTCGTGCCATCGCCACGCTACCGACACTCTCTGCATGGCCTTCACACACACCCAGACAGGCCCAGCCATCGCGCTGCTCGCTTACGCGCGCCCATACGCGCGCTGTACGGTCTTTGGAGCCACTTACGAGCCACTGTTGATCGGGACTCGTATCAAGGCAAAGCACCATATCGCTGTGTCCATCCACAAGCACCACGTCGTGGTCCTGGGTATCGAGTTTGTAGATACGCAGCTGCGTGTTGTTCGACGCCACGGCAAGGAATCGGTCGTCGACCACAGCTAGGTCCACAATTTCATCATTGTAACCGACGAGTTGGCGCGTCTGCGTCAGGCTCGGCGTCGTAGCATCGATCGCATACAATGCCATATCCTGGGTCGCAGAGACGCTCATGATGACATTGGCCGTGGGCGCCAGGAGTGCATCGGTAAGGCCATGCAGCTCGTCATCCTCTTCGTCAGGCTCCATAACGATGGCACGATGCACTTCTGCACCCGTCTGGACGTGCCACAGTCGCAGTGCGCCTTGCGAGCCTGCCGTGTAGAAGTAGGGCGACGAGGGAACGAAATGCAGCGCCTCAATACGCTCCTGCGCCAGCTGGATATCACGGCGGTGCCAACGTGCCTCTTTCCAGTCCCAAAACACGATCGTTTGGTCACGCGCCGCACTGACCAGCGTTTGGCCATCGGCGGCCATACCGATGCCACGCACAACACCTGCATGGGCACTCAGCACAGCAGTGGGCTTGGCGGACGCTTGAGCCGAGCCGTGCAAGTCCCATACACGCACTTTGCCATCGACACATCCGGTGATCAGCTGCACAGTACGTTGCTTCGTCCCAGGTTGACGCGCTTGAACATGCCAGTACAGCGCACTCACCACGCCGCCATGCCCACGGAAAACGTGCGTACAGAACCCGCCTTTCATATCCCATACCTTGACACTGCCATCGGCACTGCCTGTCGCAAGCAAACTTGAGGTAGGGTCGACTGCCATGAGGGCAATCGGTGCTTCATGCGCCTTGGCAATCGTTCGCACTAACGTCATGTCAGGAAGCTGGTAAAAGTGCAGGGCCAGGGAGCGCGAGGCTGTCACCAGGAACACATCGTTCTTCGAAAGCACGAGGCTATTGATATCTTCGCCATCCTGTGGTCAGAACGTCGTATACATACACCAGGCAGCTTGTGCAGAATGCGCGATGTCGACACATCAACGACGTGCACATCAGAGCCAAAAGTCGCGGCAATCCACGACGCATCAGTGGTCAAAGCAACAGCTCCACCCGAGTAAAATGGATCGAGCGAGTCGCCCTTGGCAAACGAAGTGCACAGGCGCGGCATGGACGCCGATCCGCCCTGCGACGACATCGTGCTCGGTCTGTGCTCGTTAAAAAAAAAATCGGCGTGACCTCGTGGCTGCGACGTCGAAACCGTCGCGTGGAGGGCCAGGCCAACCTCCACAAGGGAACCACCGACGGAGCTGACGAAAAAGGCGCCTAGCACAAAACCCCCTAGAGATCTGAAAGCAGGCCGCCGTGTAGGAAATTCGGCCATTTGTAAGCATGTCACCTGCCTGACATGGAAGGGAGCCTCGACCCCTCTGACAATGTCCCTCGTGTTTTATACATGAACGGACCTGTGTCTATAGATACACAGCAGCAGCCGTAGGCCTTTGCCTCTAGCGTACGTCCATCTTCCTTCGTAGGCTATCGTAGCGATCCTATGTGGATTTACACGCGCTCCTTGTTCACCTCCAAGTTCGATGTGTCGACCATAGAGCCCACAGGAACACCACGCTGCGGGTACTGGTCAAATGCACTACAATGTTAGACTCTAGGTGGCTCGCTGGACAATACGTACGCTGGGAACTTGAAGCGGTGCGCCGAAGGCTTCTGAGCATCCTGCATCAGCATCTGTGATTCGGCGCGCTGGATCGAGAAGTCCAAGTGCTTCTTGTTCTCCTCGCGGACCTGGTCCGCCGAGGTTTGGAGCGACTCAATCAGCTCCGTCAAGTACGGCTTCGCATCCGACGAGCCCTGCTTGGCCTTGTTGGCCGAAGATACACGCATACCAACGAAGCCAGCCACGCCAGCAAAAAGGATGAAGCCCCACATACGCGAGCTGAAGCCTTAGAAAGTGTTAGTATACGCAAACGAGAAGGAGAGATAAAGGACATACCTTGCTGAGGGTACTCTGCTGTCTGCTCTGCGGACATCGGCGCATGGCTAGCACGAACCATGCGCGACGTGTGCAAGCCATGCGAGCGCATGCTTGCGATCGTCGGGTTGACTAGCGCGCGCGAGAAGCGTGCCGAGGCCACCATGATTCGTCGTCTTCAGAACCGTTCGGCGACGGGGACGGCGGCCGAGCCAAGAGCCAGGCGATATCACGTGACAACGACGCGACCTCCACGGCGGCCGCGCCTGTTCTCCACCTGTGTGCGTTGTGGTATTGATGTGGGGGAGCCTCATGCGGCATGGAGGTGGTGGCTGGTCCACGCCTCTAGTAGCACGCTTGCTAGTATTCCTCCTTGCCATCTACACACCACTAGCTTGTGTCTATGCATCAGATGTTGGCATGGCTGTACGGCGCCGGCATGGGCATTCTACGACAACAACTACAACGTGGCGAGGCACATGCCTTGTTGCGCATCAAGATCGTATTCTTACATGCGATGGTGAGTTATGGCATGCTATACCTCAGGCAGGTACTATCTATACTATGCATGCAGATGATTCTTATGTATACGTGGGAGCAGCACGTGGCCTGTACACCCTGCGGCCACCTGCACAGGGCGTATGGGTTACGCAGATCCCTCGTGTCAGGACAATGGCCACCATCCCGAGTTCTGCATCCACACTAGTTTTGGCTAGTACCAATACATCTGGCCTTGTCAGATACGATGCGGATCTACATACCCTTTTCCCATGGTCGCCTGAACTTGCAGGGCGCATCGACATGCTGCACAACAACAAGACGCATCTTACTGTGCGCGGAGACCTCCAGCTATATACCCACAACATGAAGGAGGCTTACTATACCAATGGCACATGGTACCCAAGACTCGGAGAGATGCCACATGTACTACAAACGCTTGCAACGGAGCCAGGGCGCAGGCCACGTCCTTCGCATCAAGTGATTGGTTTATCCATTGCTATGGGCCTCGCGACAATGGCGGCACTCTCTCTCATTGCCGCAGGGGTTGGGTATCTATGTCATGTGCTCAGTATGCACGCAAGTGTTACGACATGAGGCCACGTAGACGCTCATGATGAGCTGGCCATGCATGCAATGCCAATGCACCTACCTGTCTTCGCGCATGGGCATACAAGGGTGACGTCACTTGCGCCTGCAGATACGTGATGAGATCGCGATGTCGTGGAAAGGGCTGGAGAACATGGACAAAAGCGAACCAACCTAGCCATTCGACGGCATCTCGACGCAGTCGACACTCCGCTTGGGGCTGCCATGACGTGCGTACATGCCGCACACGTGCCTGAATCCAGGGCCATACCATGCGAATCGCGCGTGCGATCACATGGAAGAGCGTTGGAACACGCGGCGCCCGTGGCTGTGCGCGTATGAACACGTGCCATTTGGCCGCGGCCAGAATAAATCCTTCCGTGAGGTTGGCATATGCCTGGGACGGCGGTGTTAGACGCGTATCTGTGAAGAGCAGACCAGCGCGCATTCGCATGGCACGGAAAAGCATGGCTTCCCAGCCAGCTGTGCGAACCGTGAGTGTATCGCCAATGTGCACTGGGTACCGTGAAGTATCAGGCTCGCAGGCGAGGGTCGTGGGGTGAATGCACATACCGCACCAGGGAAATGGCCTCTCTGCATCGATACGGGCGACCCAGTGGCCGGTAGGAAGGCGCATATCAAAGTTCACGAGGCTTTTTTCTGGCGCAATGACGCATCCCTGCGCTGGAAAACCACGGTACAGGGCCAGATAGAGAGCGCGAGCACGTTCGAGATCCGGTGTGATGTACAAGAAATCGTCGGTGAATCGCAAGAGACAGTCTTCGTCCTTGTCGATATGCAAATACATCCGTTCTGCCTCCGCTAATAGGATATTGCACAGCAATGTCGATAAGCTCGAGCCTTGTGGGATACCCACACGCTGACGGAACAAAGCTGGTCCGAATCGCACGAGGTTGTCCGTCAAGTGACGCTCGATTCGTCGTACAATATCAGAGGCACGTTCTTCGCGGTACTGCAGACCATCCACTACTACAGCATGTTGGCGGAGAGACGGCGCAAAGTCCGCTACACTAGGCGCATGCGTATCTGTGTTTCGCCAGGCACGTCGGACTACCATGCGCCTTGGCCGTCCATGCTGCGCACACAACTGGGTGCATTGCTGCACGATATACGTTGCGTCTTGGGGTATCAAGCTCCTCAGAACGGCGATAAGCCGCGTATGATCGAGGGAATCAAAGGCGCCACGCAAATCAGCACGTACCATGAAGAGCGGCGTATGCGTACGAGTAGCCCACCGCTGTTTGTACGCGACAAGGCGTGCATACACCGCATCCATACTTCCGACTGCGGCACCGATCATGTGCGGCTGCTGTGCTACTTCGTACGACAGCACGGCCAGTGTGCGCTGCCAGGCCGCATGGCGTGAACGTGCACTGCTCGTTGTCCGTGGCGTCGATAAGATCGGACGAATGGACGTCTCCTTCGGCAGGAAACGGACATGCGCATACGTCATTGAGGCGGTGACAGGGATGCTGGTCTTTTCAAAGAGACGTGTACGCAAGCCATCGATCAGTGGCTCGCTGGTAGATGCCCACACATCCTGTCGAAAATAGAGCACTCGTTGCCGAAAGGCAGTAGCTTCTGTGACATAGAACGATGTCTGAAGAAGAGGTATCATCCACTGGTCAAACAGCCACCACATCCACTCGTACAGCCGCGCGCGTGTCCATGCTGGGTCGCGGTGTGCAAGCCATGCACAATCGCGCGTACGAAAGGACTGAACTAGTTCATGCACATGGCATCGCTCGTACTTGCGCAGATGCACAAAGCGGTAAATCGCACGACGTAGCACGCCGCGGTTGTGGCGGCTGCCGATGAACGCGGGCGGTAGGACGTGCTGAAGCACCGTGTACAGGAACCATGCAACACGTCCCTGTGGCGTTGTATACTCGAAAAAGTAAGCCTTGCGTGGGGCGCAGACTGAGTGTACTGAGTCGTTCGTGCGCCCACCACTGCCATGGCGACGGGACCTACGTCGAAGCACGCTGGGGCAGCACGCGTCCAGGGCCAAGTCGTACCGGAACCGATCATGCCTACGCAGCATAGAGTCGACCAGCTGTGTGATACGTGCCATATGCCGAGGCCAGCGCGGTGTAGACGTCAGCCTCGCATACGTGGAGGATGAGGTGCGTGTGTGCCATGCAAAAGGACGGCCAAACGCCTGGGGAAAGATAGCCTGGACGACCTGGGCTACACGCTGTCGCCGCTGTTGATGCGTCGCCTTCGACATCCGTGGCCCTTGATGAGCATAGAGAATATGTGTAGGAGGTAATCCCAAGACGATACCGTGACGATATCGCACACATTTGCGCGCATGAAATATACGCGAGCGGCGCAGCACGATGCGGGTAGCGGATAGCGTAGTGTGTGAGGAGACGGCGTGCTCTGGTCTGTTACCTTCCTTCTCCGGCATGGACGACGTACGAGTGACGTCCCATTCGGAGAACGGCGCGCCCCACAACTGGGCATACGCATCTGATTGTGGATCGACACGTGCAAAGTATGTAGTGCTCAGTAGCATATGGCACATGGCCTGTGTACCCATCCGCGATAAAAGGCGGTCCCATGCATGCTGGAAGGCGCTATGCTCAAAGAGCGTCACTGTGGATGCACGTTGGTACGCAGCACGAAGCAAGTCAGGGCGACGTTGCGACGTCAGCACGTCTTGGACATGCTTCAGCATTGCCTGCATATCCTGAGGCGTCTCAGTAGGCATCGGCACCGTGCTCAGCATACAAGATGTCAAGCATGATGGATCAGGCACAGCAATGAGGCCGTCGAGGATCGTCCTTTCTGCTTCGCTCTCCTCCGGGGTATCTAACAGGGGGGTGGATAGGATCCGCTCAAGATACGTACGCAGCGGGACAACAACGGGAAAGTACGCTGACAGCACAGCATGCTGCACGGCCGTCCCTTCTGTCATACCACGTTGCGTCACGTCGCATGCCAGCCGAAGTTCTTCGTGCCTGGCGTGACGACACGTGGTGCACGGTCCACGCACGTGGTAGGTACGTACGAACGAAACAAGGAGCAAGGGACTCGGCTATAGAGACACTAAGCGCTGGCTACTTACACCGTCTGGGATGTGAGCCGTAAACCAAGTACATACCTCGACACCAGCGTACTCGCTCGACACGGGCGGCTCGATGAACGCTGCGTGGCCCAAAATAAGCAACGCACTGCTGCCCACCAGCCAGAAAATCAGCGCGAACGGCTTAGCGAACCACAACAAGATCAACACGACGACAAAGAGCATGGTGTACAAGCTCTTCTGCGTGACCATGTGGTTTCCCACCTGCATGGGTTCCGGGGCTTGGTGTTAGATCGTATATACGTACCAAAGCGGTTGATCGCTGCAAAGCCACCGACCAAAATAAAGATCGCAACCAACAACAGAAGGTCCGTCAAGCTGCTGTGAGCCGAGTACGCATACATACAGGCCATACACCGAAAGCAAACCAATCAGCACCACATAGTTACCCGAAAAGTGGCGCGTATTATACGTGATACGCTACTGTAAGACACGTCAGCGACGTACCTGGATTGCTTCGTTCGTGTCGCGCGGCGCACTGATGCGGTGGTAGTCGAAGAACTCGCCCACCGGGCGCACCGTAGAGAGGCGCGTATCACGGAACGACTTGACACGCTCCACGGCTATCTTGTTAGTGCCTCATCGTACAAACCCTGCAGCGCGTACTCCATTACCTGGCTCGCCATGGTGTAGCAACTGCTTGTGTGGAAGCGCACACGCGATGCCACATACACATCACGTGATGATGATGTGGGGGCGGTGGCCCCACCGCTATCGCTTGTCCATCTCCAACAGCGAGCGTTTGCCATGGCAGGGGCCGAGGACAGCACCCTATTTTGGGTTATTGTGCTTATCATATCCCTTGCATTTGAGCTCTCTATTGCCATTGCTATCACGGTACCTGTAGTCAATGTGCTCACACGGTACCGCGTGAACTATTTGCCACGAGCGGTCTCGTTGGATCGTGTCTTGGAGGACGGCCGCACGCCGATTTCAACATACCAATTGTTCTGGCAAAGCCTGTCGCCTTGGAATAAAAGTGATTCAACAAAAATTGGGCCGGATGTACGTGGATTTTGGGGTATGGCACGCCGTATCATTCGTATGGAAGGTACGCGCGGTCTGTACAAGGGTGCTTCCATCATGTTCGTACAGTGTTGCTTCTCTTTGCTCTTTGGGTTTCTCACACTCGATCCAAAAGCCTTGTCCCGAGGCAGGCCAAGCTCTCGATTCCGCGATGAGCCTATGTTGGCATATACCGTCTCGTTTGCCACCATGCTTCTTCTCCTGCCCTTCGAGATCCTGACGCGTCGTACTATGGTGGCGCCGGGCACAGTGAATTGGATGAACCCGCGAACCGCTTTTCGCCAGGTCCTTTCCTCTGCCGAGCTCCAGCAGCCATGGCGCCTATACCTGATCCCTGGCTTGGTCCCTCTGCAGCTTCTTCGTCAATTCCTTGCCACAATTGTCACGCGCAACGTCCGCAACTGGACTGTACCAGGCCTCAGTGGACTTCCCGACCTGGTGCCTTCTGACCCCGATAAGGATGTGTACAATGGCCCTACTTCGGCCTTGCTTAAGTTCAGCCTTACAGGGTTTGTATTCTTTGTCGTTTGGGTCGTGCTTATGCTGGCGCTCTTTGTCCCTTTCGACTGCGTCTTGATGCGCCTTATGACACAGTACGAACGAAGTTCGCCAATTCCAGTATCTCAAGATCCTGCTCCGTACAACCACCACGAAACTATGGCAAACGAAGATGTGGAAGAAGACGCTCCATTGTATGCAGCCGATATGGGTGTGGAACCGGTCATTGCTTTACGTCCCTGTTATCCATCCGATGAGGCATCAGCCACATACTTTGGTACAGTACCTGTGGAGCCGTATCGTGGCATCATGGACTGCATCCATAAGATGACGGCTGAAGAGGGGGCAGAGAGTTTGCTGCGCGGCTCGTTCTGTACTATCGCCGGCTACCTTATGCTCATCATATTTGTGTAATGTAGATTTATCACGGGTCCTATCTAATGCCCATAGGTTTTGTGTAGTCGTCTTCCTACTTCATGCGCTCTGCAAGAAAATGGCTGAAATGCAATCCTTTATTTTTTTTGCATTGGCGCTGCCTCCACGGCGTCTCAAAAATCACTGCGCACAGACAACCTCCATTCTTCTGATGCGCTTTAACATCCCGTCGCTACCGCAGACGGATCGTCTGTATCAGACATGCACAAATCTCACGGAGGCCGTGGAGAAGGTAGTGGGCCTACTTCACCGCCATCCACGTACGCTTATAGTCACAGGTACGTCTTTCCTGTTCTGACCCCAAGGCGCTGGCGTATCTGTCGACAGCGGTGTCGTGTCGTACCGAGGCGAAAACGGTCTCTACTGTATGTATACATTTTCTCACTCTAGTAAATGAAAAGTTCCGACCTATTTTTTACCATGAGTTTGTCAAGAATGGTGTCTCAGGTGATATGTTCCGGTACGTGCACCCATCTCTGACGCCTGCAGACGCCGATATTGGGCTCGCTCTTTCATGGGATATCCATTAATGCGGTCGGCCCAGCCCAACGAAACGCATGATATCCTTGCGCAATGGCTTCATCAGGGCCGAATTCACCAACTCATCACGCAGGTGCGTCGCCTCGGCACTCATTCCACAGAACGTAGATCGGTTGCACCATGTGGCGTACCAGCATGTGACCAAGGACTACCCGCCAATCCTCGAATTGCATGGTATGTTTGGCATGACTGACTGGAAAGGCGCCTTAGGTGAAGTGCGGTGTGTGAGTCACGGCACTCATGGCGTGCCAAACAGCAATCGGCTCTGGTGGGACCAAGAAACCACGGACTCCTTCGGGCCTGTGGACCGCTATTATCCTACCCCCATGGCACCTCTGGATGATCCACATGGATGTGGGTTTATCATGTCGCGTGACGTCTTCCAGGACCGTCTAGCCGAGATCAACCCTGACTGGGCCGCGTGGGCGGAGAAGTTCAAAACGGATATCAACATGACGCTGCAACGCAATCCTGATGGTGACGTCCAATTGGAGGGCGTCTCGTACGAGACATTCCAATACCCTGCCTGTCCCAACTGCGGCGGCACGCTCAAACCTGATGTGGTGCTATTTGGCGAGAATGTCCGCAAGTCTATACGGCAACGTTCCGAAGAACTGCTCAAGGAATGTGATGCTCTTTTATTAATAGGCACTACGCTCGCTACGCATTCTGCCTACCGCCTAGCTCGAGAAGCTAGTGATACAGGTAAGCCTATTGTCCTAATCAATCGCGGCCCCACACGTGCCGATTCTATTGTAGATACACGGATCGGTCTTGGCTGCAGCGAGGTTCTCACAGAGGTAGCAAAGCATGTATAAAATATAGCTCACGACTTGGCATTTTTCATTTGTGCAATTCGCTGCCTGTCAGGATCGAATGATACGTACCGCTTTCCTTTCCTCACGAAGTTTCTGTAGCTGAGCCATCTTTTCTTCCTTCGATAGAGTCGATGTATCCGACGTAGTTGGTGCCTTGGCTGGTACTGCCGGTGCAGGCATGGTTGCAGTGGCTACAAGGGGCTTGTTATTCACAGTTGGTGTTGAAGTGTTCGACGCGGGTGCTGGCGATTGTTTTGGTATCGGTTGTGTTTGCACAGGTTTGGGTTGCTGTGGCTTCGAGAGGGGCAGGGGTTTAGTTGTGTGAAGTTTGGGGACAATTTTTTGCTTGACGACTTCTTGTTGTCGCGTGAATAGGTGACTCGGTTGATCGGTAGATTCCTTCGAGCCAAGTGTCATCGCAGACCGATTTCCATGCATTGGGACAGCCGGCGATGGCGACATCAACGGGGTATCGGGGTGTTCTGGATGTGGGCGGGGCTCTGATTGTATGCCCTGATCTACTCGCTCCGCTAGCTCGTCATCTTCGATCTGAGCCATAGCCCAGTCACTGAGGGCTGAAGCGGCACTGCCCGCCGTAGCTGTTAAGAAGGCAGACAGACCGGATTTGCTTGCGGGCTTTGGCACAGGCGCTTGGATCGAAAGATCGGTATCACGCTCCTGTTCGATGTCGGGAATCTCATTGGATACGGAATCCAAGCCAGCCGTATACGTGGCAATCTTGTCCAAGTACATATGCAAAGTCTCTGAAGCCTTGGCTCGAACATCTGCATTCTCGTCCACAAGACAAGGCGAAATTGATGGCAACACCTTCTTGGCCGATGTCTGGGCATCAAAACTCTCAGCATTCTTAAAGAAGGCAGACAGACCAGCTAGTCTTGTCTGATCAAAGTTGTCACGTAGACTGAACCCAAACGCTGGGATAAGCATGTCAGCCTTGGTAGCATCTCGGAGGTAAGGTGTGAGCTGAGAGAGAAGTTGGATGGTCTGCAACCTTAATGCAGGCTGGACATCCTTTTGAAGCTTGGCCAGCTCACGCAGTAAGTCGTTGTTCAAAATCCGATCATTCAGTTTGTTTAGCAGCAGCACTGTACAATTCAATGCAGCTGCACGCTGAGGATCATAGGCTGTATGCATTGACTTGACAACTAGTGGCCACATCTGCGAAGATATCAGTTTAGAGTCCAGGTGTTTCTCATACAAGCTGGCATTGGTTAGCAATTCCATACAGATCCCACGGTCATTGGATCCAAAGGCCCCCACAACGGCCTCACACAGCACATTGTTCCATGCCACTGTATCCATATTGTTTCCAATGCGTAGCATAGCGGGTAAGATCACTTTGCCTGAGAGCACGAGCTCTGCAGGTTGTGATGTAGGCTTGTACCTAAATGTTTCAATGAGAGCGGGCAGCACTTTGTACTCCGAAAAACATGGGGCTAATTGGTCTTGAATCTCAAGGAGACGAGCGAGAATACCCGCTTTGTCTTCCTCTGAGGAGACGCGAAAGCTGTCCAGCAACATACTTGCTTCGACAAAGACATTGGATGCCAGGAATCCCTTGGGATGCAGACTGGCTTGCACGAATTCAGCCATAGTCATTCGCATATCTGGCTTGGGTTGAGTTAACTTTTTCAGAAGAACGTAAAGGGAGGGCGGGATTTTTCCCGCTGCAAAGTGCTCCATACTCCTAGGGATAGATCCATTGAAGCATTCAATGGTGACCAGAGCGAAGCTGTAGCTATCCGTCGATGAAATAGGAAGGCTGGACATAGCACTCCAGCCTGACGACAATAGCTCAGTCGGAGCATAGGTGCTTGAAGTCGGAAGCGTGCTACCCAGTCGGCTCACCAATGCATCGTTTTCCTTCGGGTTGCTGAGCAAATCCATACCACCCAACAACCATTCGCCTGAGAGAGAGAGGAAAATACTGCCAGGGTGCACGTTCCCGTGAACACACTGTGTTTGTTCATGAAGAAAAGCAATAGCATTCGCAATGTGACTGATACCCCATGCAATCCAGGCCGAAATATATGTATTTCGTTTCTGCTTCCATGTCGCCAATGCTTCACTTAGTGGTATCACATGGTCCACCACTAGGTATAAAGATCCATGGTACTCGACTGTCTCGATAAACTTTAAAATATATGGGTACCGAAGTGTCCTCAACTTCTTGACTGCATTTTGGGCCATACAAATTTGATCACGGGAGGCACGGGTCTGATCAAAAACAAAGACACTCACAGGTGTAGAGTCATGCTACTGTCAGAAATGCAAAACGTACTCGGCTCTTTCCTTCAAACAGTTTCCAGATACTTCTCCCCTGGTCATATTCGACCTCCTCTCCGATAGAGTAGTTAGGAAGTGGCCCGGAGCCCTTTGATAAGGCATTTGACCATGATCGCAGGTACTCCATAGTCGCAAGTGGAGTAGGTGTGTCAAATCACAGACACGGTCATATATTGCCAAGTGGAGGCCACTTTGTCGTCCTCAACGCCATGAGCACGGTTAGCGCCGAAGGTGCGATGCCAGCCATGGAAGTACTGCTCCAGGAACTTCCTCTAGAGGATAATGGGCTGGTATCCTTAGGTGTATTAGCTGAGCGTCTGTCGAATAGCGCGTACCAGACCATCCAAAGCTTGGGTGATACGCTTCCATCGCTTTCAAGCAATGCCAAGCGTGCGAAGATTTACGCTACAGCTATTGAGTTGCGCAAGATCTTCATTAAACTACTTGTGTTGGTGCGGTGGTCCAAAGATGCAGACCTTTTGAACCGTGCACGCAACGTTGTTGGACTACTGGTCGAGCAGCAGTGGGCTCATGAAGATGTCTTCTCTGGTCTAACGCAAGTGCGTAAGATCCTTCCCAATGCTCGCATGTGCGACGCTGACCTAGTCACAGCCATCGATGTATTGCGCTCAGGAACCTATGAAAGACTACCCCTTTCTATCAAGGACAGCACGATCCCTGCTAAGCCCCTTTCAGACGCGGAGGCCTTGGCGGTGCTCCATGATCTTGACGAAATTTTAAGTGTGCGTCTAGCCTGCTCAGAAACCATACCTCTCGGTATGAAACTGAAGAATATTGAAGATGGAAAAGCATACTTTGAAGCCAAGGGCTTATACAATGTATGTTTAACTACCAGTGGGCCAAATTCTGAGGATCGATGGTGGATTCTCGACTTTCATTTCAGTGATCCTATCCCTGAAGGCCACCATCTTGACGCTATTTTAACACAGCCTTATTTGAATCAAGTGTATGAAGTCGCTGAGTCCATTCTTTCCCCAAATGCAACTGACGTTGATACTGAGCCTGTGTTCAGCAAGCTTCACCAACTTTTGACGCAACATGCATTGCAACGAAGGCTTCATATACTGCACTATCAAATTCAAAAAATGAGTCAAAACAATTGGGGTTCAAGTATCATGTCGAGTTTGGATCCGGATAGTCGCACTCTTGAACTAAGTTACTGGGTGCCCAACTTGACAAGCACTATGCTGAAGTCAAGCAAAAGTCTTGTTCAGGGAAAAATAAAACTAAGCCTCGTTAATGAGGACAATAAGGGTCATTCTAGAGTATTTTCCAGCCTTTTGTTTGGGGATCATGTCCAGACAAGCTCAAGCCTAATTAAAGTTGAATGGGTTGTGGATGAAAAAATTCGAGATGCATTATCGTCTACCGAGCCAAGTTTCTTGCTATCAGAGCTTGATATGGAAAAGCTATTGCTCAGTACCATTGACAATCACTCACAAGCCCTTTTGCAGCTCTTCCAGAGCGACATTCATGCTCATGTTGGATTGAGTGCTGGGAATCCAGGCGTTTGTAAACTGCGTCGCCACGAGAAGAATAATTACTGCCCGAAATATTCCCTCGAAATTAAGATATCGGATACTGTCTCTGTTATGCTGTACGTGTCAGTCATAACCGGCCGTGTTGGGATGAGTCTTTTAGACGGCAACGAAGAAAATGATGAGCTCAACCTTTCGCTTAGCCGGAGTGAAAATGTCACTCTCCAACGTATGACGGATCAAATAAATGCCGATCCACGCACCCTAGCTGAAGCATTGTTTTCATACCGCTTACAATGTATTACCAAGAACCTACAATTGCAAGTCTCCTGGCTAGGACTACCATACCTAACCACTGTTCCTCTTAAGCATGGTGAGCTTAATAAGCTTGGTTTGCAAAATGGACAGCCGCTTCTTTTTGTACCCTTGGGCGTGGTTCCTGGGTATTATTTAATGTTGTACTTTGTTCCGGGTCAGCAATTAAGTATGGCATTAATATCAATTATCTCGGAAGCAGAGAATGGAAAGTCTTGGCAAGTAATCAGCTCAGTCAAATGGCTCGATAAGTCAATGATCACGCATTACTCCTTGTCAGGTGCGGACCTAATAAATGCACCCAGACAAGGCAATGGGAGCAGTTTTGTCCAAAAGAGGGATGGTATTCAATCTGAGGACCTAGAGCTGGCTTTAAACTATTGCATTGCTACAGTGGTTTACTCCCATATTGAAGAGCAACTTCGTTTAATGCTGATACCTTTTGCTTTAGTCGGTGTTACAACCAACACTCCTGCGCCACCTACAAGCAGCCATGATCCCCTACTTCCGAGCTTGCGCATCCGTTCAAAGGAATTGTTATCACCATTTGATAATCTTGTTGAGCCGAATGTCTCTTTGCAGTTATGTGATTGGTGGTACCCTTCAAAGCGTAGGGCCGAAATCACTTTCAAAGTGAAATTGTACCACACTTCAAGGCAGGACACTATTGAAATCTTCGAAGGCACGCTATTAGATTTGAGCAATGGGTTGATTCACTATGCCACGCGAGATATGGTGTCAAGTTTGAATCGCTTGAACCGAGATTGGCCACAGATTGCCATGATGTGTGAGCTCATTAATGAAACAACCAACAGGGAGAGCGTATTACTCCACACTACCCTTGGATCTATTTCGACCCAGCGAATCACGATACATTATGACAATGTTACCAAGATGAAACCCAGATTCACTTGTCAGGTACACTTTAATTCTGCAGCTGAGCAGAATTCTAACGGTCGTTATTCGGTACTCTTTGGAACAGAGAGTGAGCAAATTACGGGAGCCCAGGACCTCATCAATGCTCACTGCTATATCACCAATGTGCTACAGACAAAAATGAATCAAGTAACAGATTTGTCTTTGAATTTCTGGAAATCTTTTTTCACTGTAAGTAAAACGAAAGCCAGTTATATCTAACACGATCAGGTGCTCGAAACAACTTTTCCTATTGTTACACTTTTATCGAAAGAGATACAGCAGGGAGATAAAGACTCTGGACGCCCTGACGTTTTAACAATGAGCCTAAACTGGTACCAAATTCGATATCGATCGGGTAAAATATTAAACCTGCATATTCTCTCGGAGAGTCGAATGCTTATATCTGAAGAGCAAGACAAGAATATCTCCCCTTCAACTACTAGTCTACCAAGTCTGTACAAGCTATGGGAGAAGGAAAGTGGAGCCTCCACAAAAGCACGTGACCAAAGTGCTACAAATATATGTGGAGGTTTGTTAATTGCGACGTCAAAGGATAATATGGAGAAAATATCAAAAATAATAAATAAATACTCATAGATGTACACAATAAAATAATTTAGAATTTTAATAGAAAACATTTAATTTTTATATAAATATATTTTTTAAAATAAAGCAAAATAAAACAAAACAATAATTTTAAAATATATAATTGAATTAATTCAAAAATTTAACAACTTTAGCTGGGCTGCCTATAGCAACACAGTTGTCAGGAATATTTTTTGAAACAACACTTCCTGCTCCCTTAAATATTATTAGTATTAATAATATTTTTTACTTACAATTGTACAGTTTTTTCCAATTTTTACTCCAGGTCTGAAATATTAATTTGTATTTTAAACTTACAAAATTGTAACATTTCCGCTGCTAAAAATTGTTAGTTATTGTTTTTTTAATTTTTATAATAAACGTACATCCATGTAAATTCTCCAATTTCGATTGGCAATGCTCTTTCGAGATCTGCCTTTCGCTCCTCCACATTCACTGAATGAGTTCCCGTGTATACGTGTACGCTAGTCGTGTTAGATCTTATTTTTCGCCCTATAAGGCCTTTAGCTAGAGACCTCTGGGCTTATTCTTTAGTTACTCACTTAGGTCCAAAAAGCACCCCATTACCAATCGTTACTTTAGCGCAATCTAGGATTGTGGCATTGAAGTTCGAGTAAAATGAGCCCTCGAAGTGGATATTGTAACCATAGTCACTGTATCGCATAGTAAGCATTTCAAATCATCATTACAACTTACCAGTAAAATGGTGGCTCAATGTTGATTCTCTCGGTTTGCCCTTCAGCCAAATTAAACATTTTAGCTTGAAGTTGGCGTCGTTGGAATCCAGTAGCATCCAGTGTCTCTCGTTCTTCTTCCACTGAGGATGTTTCATCCACTGTAGCCGGAGGTGTCCTGTTAAACTTATAAAACAGCTTTCTGATCCTAATGCGATCCTTCACAAGTTGTTCATCATTTGGATTATAAGCAAGTCCTAGAATCATCTTTAGCATGTCAGTAAACGGTCCAGAGCTATTTTACTGCTTGAGCTCTGACAGCCCAATGACGAGCCCACACGTACCTTTTCCTTCTCACTGAATGAGTCCAACTGACTTTGGTACTTCTTGTCAATTTCAATAAAGCAAGCTTCCGTCATGATAATTGATTAATGCAGTTGCGCAAGTATCTTGTATGTTTCACTTCAAGATAAGCAATTGTACATGCATGTGCAACGACGCGTGGGGGTTTACGTGTAAATTGCTGCTCCACAATCCAACCGATCCTGTGTGAATTGCTACAATCACTATAAAAGCTTTATAGAAGCCGAAGGAGAGGCTGATACGAACGAATCACATCTTTGAGAGAGTCGGTGCGTGATTTAGCGATGTCATTCGACAACTCATTAAAGTGACCTGCGAAGTCTTCGTTTCCTTCCAGTTCAGGGATACTTGTAATCGAACACTTAGTGTTTTGAAGAGAACTCTCTAAGTACGTGAGAATGCTTTGCAACGTTTCTTTGCAGTTTTGCAAATTTTCCTTATAATTCTGAAATAAATTAGCATGACAGTACACACCTCTCCCTTCACTTCCAGCACGTACTCCAGAATTTGAGCACCCTGTAACGGTCAATAAAGATCATTGCACTTACCTCAACACCGATCCAAGCAGCATGAAGCACATCAAAGTGGGTTTTAGCTTGTTTCACATCGCTGTCGATTTCTGAAATTAGTTCACCACGAATACATACTCGAGAAGAAGTCAATTGCAGCTTTCGAAATTTGATTGCCACTCTTAATAGAGCGTGCCAGTTCAACCAATGTAGTTTCAGCGATGGTCAGCTCTTCCAGATCGGCTGCGTTTTCCGGCGATTGAATCTCCAAATAGACAGACATAACCTCAAGCATAGCAAGTATCCAGTTTTTCTTCCTGAGTGGTCCACACGAGATTACGCTTGAAACTAAGTCTCTTTGATCTTCACTCACGGACCGGAGGAGTAAGTGATCACGCTGATCAGACACATCCGCTGTCTGGACAACCTGCATCACCTTTTGGATCGTATCCATTGCCATAGTGCGTTCAGAACCGATCAGGTCTTGATTAATCAGCTTGGCCCGAATCATGTCAATTTCCAGCAAGAGTTTAAAGCACGATTTATCCAAACAGTCTTGGAATTCACAAAGATCAGAAATTTGGGAGAACTTTCCATTTACAAAAGCACGACCCAAAGCTTCAGGAATCTCTTGTATGCTTATTTCATAGAAGTGTTGGGTGTTGGAGTCCCATTCGTTGGCAATTTCGGCTGAATGAGACCCTCCGAATGATGCATTCCGATCTAGAAGGTAATGAGAGACTGTATCCAACTGCACGGACTTGAGACCCAAAGAGTTGTAATGGTTCACTGCCATCTTCAAGCAACCAAGGCGAAGCAGCAAACGAATAAGAAGGAAGCGCAGCTTGTAGCCATGCTCACTCTGCTGAGTGCCAAAAGATGCTATGAGTGCCGCTCTCTCGACTGCTTCCCCCTCTTTCGACGATGCTGTAATAATCGTAGCCATTAGAGCTAAATCATCACCCACCTGCATTTCTGTTGCAGGAAGAGGCACATTTTTCAGGGCAAGAGTGTATTCTTCCAATAGACGACACACTTTAGTTTCGCTTTTCCCTTGAGAGGTTTGGAGGGCAAGACACATTTTCTCGAGGTTGATGCACTTTACCACACTTCCCTCATTGTCAAGAGAACTGCAGGATCTTTGAGCTTGATCAATTGCTTCTTTGGTAGCAGCATCCAAAAGCTTAAGATAAGGTTGTAAGTCCTCAAAGCAAGAAGCTTTTTCACCGAACTGCTCAATGTAGCTCAGGACTAGTTCATTGACACTCTTCTTACAAATGCAGTGGTGTTCACTTGAGGGAGCAAGACGGAAAAGTTCCAAAACACCAAGGAAAGATCCACGATCCATCCACTTGTCCTTTTCTGCTACTTGTACCATAAATTCAACGTCGTTTGTGTTCATAGAGCCGTTCGTCATATCCGCTACTGTTTTCACAAACAAGGAAATTACTGCCCAGTTTCGATCTCCATTCATGAGGCGAGTGCGGCAGTCCTTCAGAATGCTCTCTTTATCATCCAAAGAGCCCCAATATTCCCTAAGCAACAGCTGGAGTCCTAGGCTTTTCTCAATTAGCTCGCGCGGATGGGGCTCTGTTACGACTTTAAGAGCTTCTTTCTTACGATCTTGACCTTGAAGTAGGAAGAAACTCAGATATAAATGCAAAGTCTCTTCAGTGAATTCAGATGGCTTCAAGTCCTGTTCTTTCAACAGTCGGTGAGCCACTTCCAGTGCCAGCTTCGAGCCCGGGGGTTTAAGTCGTTGAGACTATTGGTAAGTCGGATATGAGGTACATACGTGGAGAATGGAGACTTGGATGTATCTCCAAAAGTCTCTTTGGTCTTTGTTCTCTTTAAACCTTTTGAGAATGAGCTGCAATGCACGCTGGAACATATGCGCTTTGATAAGAACCAAGACGGCGCCGTCGGCCAGTTCTTCATCGTCTGGGTGTGCACTGCTAGCTGCAATATACAGATCAGCAAGCTGCTGAGCACGACCAATCCGAGGGAAAACGAGTTGAAGCGGTAAAAGGACGTTCATATCAACCTTTCCAGACATAAGCCTGTTCGCCTCTTCTTCGCACTCCTTTCGGAGTCCCAAACGGAACAATGCAACGGTCTTCAGTGCCGAGGCCAACGGGAAAGGCCCATCCCGCAAAAGTGCCTCTGCCTTTTTCACTGCAAGCTGATTGTTTCCATCATCAAGTGCATCGTACACTTCGACACAGCGATACTGGTCAAACACATTTCCCTTGGTAGACCCCATCGTCGTTGGGAACGGACGTTCGCGTAGCTCCACATGATATTAGCCCTGGCCACCGTTACTCCACACCTGCCCACTTACGTGTTCAATGGCATGCCTCCCTTACTCTCTAGCGACTCCTCTGTGTCTTTACCAAGCCCTGATCAGCTATTGACCGTCAACTACAATGCAGGAGGCATTCATAGCTCACCACTACCAGGCGGAAATGATCACACTCTGCCTGCATCGCCCTCCCTCGATGCGCATGCACGGCGAACGCGTACCGTGCATAACCAAGCACCACAAAGTCAATCTCGCTCTTCACGAAAAGGTAGTTCAACGCCTCTATTCTTTCTTAGCTCTTCACCCAATGAAGAAATGATCTCCAAGCGATCATACCCTGACGTTGCTCGTCCGCCAGCAAAGCGCGTGCGAGCTTCCACCAACACCTCCCAAAGCACCGCTCGACTTCAAGAGGTCGAGACACGAAAGCGATGGCGTGAGGCCAATCGTATACGGCAAAGGAGAGCCGATACAATGTGTGATTTGATTGTGCAAATGGACCTGAATCTCTTTGCCTCTGAAAGCGACCCTCTATATCCACTCCTCCCCTGTTTACGCTCGCGTCTTGAAGGTGAAGGCGTGACTTTTTGTCCAACACCATGCCGATATCCTGATAAACTCCCACTTATCACATTTAAAAGACGTGTGCGGTCGATTTATGACCCTGCACAGAAATTATGGGAACCCTTGGACGAAGAGAGGATCGTTCTTGAACCTATGTATCTATGGGTCGCCTCTGCGCAGCAAGTCATCACGGCCATAGACAACGACTCGTTGCAAGCTCTTTTTGTCACAGAAATGGACAATACAGCAGAGGCGCGGCAAAATATCCTTCTGATTCTCGGTCTTGACGCCTGGCTGAAAAGTCAGCGTACTCGTGAGAATCGGGCCTATGCCGAAGAGGTTCGGCAACGAATTCAAGGGCAGTCAAATGGATCACTCTCCGTTCCCAAAGACCAACATCGTGATGTGGAGCGAATGCTCCTAGATCTTGAATTGAGGTACTGCTGCCATATTATTCGGGTGAACACCCATGAGGAGCTGAGTGAATGGATATACTCGATTGCGAGTGATGTCTCATTCCGGCCATACAGGTATGTTCAAGCTCTTACTTACGCCAGACTGTTGCAGTATGAAAATTCTGCACGACGGACAAATACCCACACTCGAAATGGCATACCTATTTTACAAGCTATGCTGGAGGAAATTGTATGTCATGTGTATTCTTACATTAGCCACGGTGCACATCCCATGCATCCCAAGCTATTATCGCTAAATACCCGTCGTTTCAAGCACTTATGAAGGGCTACGAGAGCTGCAAAACACCTGATGAGGCTTCTTTGTTACTGTCCGACTTGATCACGGATGGCCGAACACAGCGTCGCATCGGCCCACAGCTCTCCAAACGTACGTACACTATCATCTTACTCAGGCATCTACGTTTATCTATGTGCTCACGACCCCGTGATACCCATTGAGTAGTGAACCAATACTACGACATCTCCCCGCCTTTTTTCATCAGGATGGAAAATAGCGTTCCAAAAGCGCGCTCCTTCCCTATACCCCTTCGAGCGCAAGAGATCCAAAATCGTACCGCTGCTAGTATAGACATCCAGTAAGGATGAGAATAAGACAATATGAGAGGGCCATGAATGCCTCCATCCTTTATCGTAGGGGCTTTGGCTGCCCGTGGGTGTGATCGAGGTATAATCCATAGGAGGGAACGATACGTCTACCTCGTCTGGGAATCGTGTGAGCAGGTATAATTCTGGGTCATGGTAAAAGAAATCCATTTGATCCCAGTAGTCTGAGGCGCCAGCTGGAGGAGGGGGGCAGCCCAAGAACCACGCGAGGCCGGCATCCCCACTCGGTCCTCCGGCCTCCATGGAAGGCGAATGCAAATGACTCTGCCAGGGCGTTGAATGACATGGCATGAGGAAACCAATGCTTTTCGGTGGCGTGTCCGATTGTGTCAATGCGTGCAAGTACGTTGTTACGGCCACCTGCGCCCGTCCGTGGAAGGCACACACATAGACAAGAACTGGCAGCTGGGCGACCAAGCATATACGAATCCATCGAGGGATGACTGCCCAGGCATTACGAAGAGAGGTAATGGTTGCAGGGGGCTGTAGACCCACGGATGCAAAGACATGGAGCCATGGAACGAGTTGTTGCAAGAAGCGGATTTCCTTGTGCTGCAACAGGGAATACACTAAAATGGTCCATGCACATAGTATCAGCAAAGGTCGTGCCTTTTCGTACCGAGGCTCGAAGATCACATATCGGATCCCGTGCCCAAAGGCCCACAAAAAGCATGTTAGAAATGTAGGAAGGCACACCGTTAAGTACCAATGCCAAGCATTTGCGCCATAGAAAGCAGACACATTGGTAACGACGTTTTGGACAAAGAATGAAAAAGCAGGGCATGTCCAGTATCCATAATACAAGGAGTCTAGCCACACACCAAAGCCTAGTACTAGGGCCCTTATGTCAGTGTACAGTAACATACCCAATCCACAGTGGTTCCCATACAACATGCCATAGTACCTGTTTGCGATGGCCAACATAGGTCAGGGTGAGGAGTCCCATTCCCATCCAGAATACCAAGCTGGTGGGACGTAAGAGCACGGTCAGAAACGCAAAAAAGAGGGCCTTCCTGAAGTCACGCAGATGGGGAGCATACGTTAATTGGCCTACAGCCGACGGAGAGAGGGGCCAGTAAAACATCGCGATGCTCGTCAGTGCGGTTTCCGCCGTGTTGGCAAATGTCCGCGTCGCTGTAAATAGCCAGAACATCGATGATAGATGCACAATGATCTCTTGTAAGACAAGGGGTACGTACCCAAACCAATGCCGTGGGTCTCCCGAACATCTTGACAACGAGTCGGTAGGCAAACCAATCGCCCACTGCAGTGAGCAATGCTTGTTGAAGCTGTGGAGCTGTCGTCTAAACAGGATGTGAGTAAATGTACGTTCATACCTACCATAAGGAATGACACATGATCGAGACCAAGCATACGCAATGTGTAGTACAGGGGTACGAACATAGCAGGATGGGCAATGCTTCGGATGGGCTGGGCCGACGCCCACTCCCATGTTAGGTAGCCGTACCCAAACACGATCTTATGTGCGACTTCCAAAGACTGCCAAAACTCATCTGGCTGGAAGAGTGTGCGACTCGTACCAAGGGCTACTAAACCATGTACGCCAGTCAGCAGCGCGAGCATGAGAGCATGAGCACGGCGCGTGCACGGTCATGGTGGAGGTCTTTTCGGCCTGGGCATGATGACTAAATGTTACTTTTTAAGATGTCACAGGCGGACCCGCGACATCTCATCACTAACCCCGTCACTCATCATGGAGCCCGCTGCGGATGGAACGTCCGCAGCACCCGTACCTGATGCGAGCGCAGGCACACATGCTGAGAAGAATGAGACGGAAGCAAAAGTGGCCAACAAGGAGAGCAAAACTGGGGAGAAGCGGGTGCCTGGTGGCTTCGCTGCGTCCAATGCTCGTACCAAGGAGATGGCGATGGCCAAGCTTCCTCCCAGTTTGCGCGCAAAGCTGGAAGAGAATGTTAGGCGCTCTGCAAATGCATCTCCAGTTAGTCTACCGGAAATGGGTGCTAGCGATAAGCTTAATCCATCGCTGCTGAGGGCCAAGGTGCCGCCCGTCTCGAGGACTCCACCACCACCTCGCCCACGTCAGCGTCCTGGGCCTGGCCTGCGTCTAAGTGACCTTGGATCTGCGTTGCCAAGTGCAAGTGCCCCATCGAAAGCACCTAGTCTGTCGAATGGCCGGCCGAAGTTGTCGCTCGGTATGCTTCCCGGCCAAGAGAAGCCGCCTGAGAGTCCGTTTGGCAGCTTCAGCAAAATCGTCGATCCCTCCGGCCGTTTGATCTTTGATGGCAAGGCGATTTTGCATGAATCTGGCGTGGAGTTTAAGAATGGCACCAGCTTCAACATCAACATGGACGAACTGGAAGTGCTTGATAAGCTCGGGCATGGCAATTACGGCACGGTGACACATGTGCGTCACACGCGCACCAAGGTGGAGATGGCGATGAAGGAGATCCGACTTGAGCTGGACGAGGCCAAGCTGAATGCGATCATAATGGAGCTGGATATTCTGCATCGTGCTATTGCGCCACAGATTGTGGAGTTTTATGGTGCTTTCTTTGTTGAGTCGTGTGTGTATTACTGCATGGAATACATGGATGTGGGCAGTTTGGACAAACTGAGCACAGGCCGTCACTGTATGGTACCAGACAAGGTGCTTGCACGCATTGCGTCGAGTACTGTGAAAGGCCTTCATTTCCTCAAGGACCGACTGCAGATTATTCACCGTGACGTGAAACCGACGAATATGTTGATCAATTCGCGTGGAGAGGTAAAGTTGTGTGATTTCGGTGTGTCGGGTCAGCTGGAGAAGAGTTTGGCGAAGACCAACATTGGATGTCAGAGCTACATGGCGCCGGAACGCATCAAGGGCGATGTGCGGAATGCCCTGAATACCTATACGGTGGCCTCTGATGTATGGTCGCTCGGGATTTCGCTCGTGGAGATTGCTATGGGATGCTATCCCTACCCACCTGAAACGTTTACCAACATGTTTGCGCAGCTCCAGGCCATTGTAGAAGGCAATCCACCGGAGCTGCCGCACCCCTCGAAGGAGCCTATCACCGTGACGATGCCCAGTGGCAGCATCGTCGAGTTGGAACTAGGCACCTGTGAGTACTCTGACGCAGCGCGTGACTTTGTGGCACAGTGCTTGTGCAAGATACCCGAAAAACGACCGACGTATGCGACTCTGCTGGAGCATGAATTCGTTACGCGGGACAACGATGTGAACATGGTAGCTTGGGCTGCCGAAGCCAATGCACACAACCGAGCTCCTAAGCCAGATGACAAGGCCTAACGTCCACGAATGACCATCACCACCAACACACCTCCTCACTCTCCTTTCACATCATTTGACTCTTTCGTTCAGCATCATTCCGGCAGCGAGAACACTGCCGTCTTATGTAGGCATAAAATAGTAGTACAATATCTACATGATGGGGCCTAAAGAGAGTTCTAGCCGGCCAGCCGCTTCGTCTTCTGCATGCTCGTCGTCGTCCGGGGTGTGGTGTGTGCTTGTCCCCATCACCTCGTCCAACGGCTGAAGCCGCAGTGAGCTGGCCATTTTGGATAATATGTCGTCGTAGTAGTGGCGCTTGGACACATTTGGGTTTGTCGTCGTCGTAGCAGTAGGAGACATGTCATGATTCGTAGCGGGTCGTGAAGGGGTCGTAGCAGGGCTCCCTTGGGAGGAGCCTCGTGTTTCAATCATCGCCATGAGATCGAGTAGGTCTTCATGAGTATTGGGCGAATCGGACGTAGTGGCTGGTGGCAAAGACGTCCGTGACGCCGAGAGTCGAGGCAGGGCAAACGCTGGCGATGGCGATGGCCCTGCAAATACACGTGAGTGGCCAGGACTCGACGCGCTTAGGATCTGGGTATCGCGTGAATTCGTCCGATCCAGCTGGCGGCGCTGCTCCATACGTCTCGACCAGCTTCGTGCGGCTCCGTTGTCGTCCTGCGATGCTCCTACAGACCGTGACGCCTCGCGCTGGCGGTACGATGGGAGGCGTGAGTACCGCGGAATACGCTGTGGACGTGCTGGCCGCGGCCCATCTTCGGAGATGGGAGAGTCGCCTTGGCGCGTTAACGACGAGCTGGGCCGATACATGTATGCATCAAAGCTGCCAGGCGGTGTGCGCAGCGAGGACAAGGAGCTTGGGGAAAAGGTCGGTCGGGATGTCGTGCTAAAGAGCGAACGCAGCGCACCTGGCTCGTACGACGAGACTGCAGCTGCCGTGCGTGACGCCGCCGCGGCGGTCGTAGCGCCGCGAGGGATCGTCGCGGTGCCTGTCGTGCATACCCCGTCGCTGGTGGCCGATCGAGGGCGGCGCCACGTGTGCATCGACAGCGAAGGGCTCACTGAGATACTCGTGGTAGGCCGTGCACGCGGGGTATCCCATAAGCGTGCGTCGCTTTGATGGTGCGAGAGCATTTTTTGGAAAAGCGGCGACGTGCCAAGTTGGGACGGGGGAGGAGCGGCTGAAGGCGTCCAGCGTGGCGATGCCTGACGTAGCGAGGCCGATGCAGGAACTGGAGGCAGCCTAGCGTTGCGCGGAAGACGTGCAAGCCGCGGCTCAATGTACAATTCGGTCATGTCGCAGTAGTCCACCGAGCATGCCAAGGCGCCCATCGGCGTAGCGATCGGTGCAAACTGCCACGTCTTGGACGGCACACGCAGCGGCGCAGCCTCCGTATGGATCTTCACATCGACGCCAAGCTGGGCATACATGCCATTCGCCGCAAAAATCCGACGGCACATGGCTGCTGATGGGAGAACGCGCGTAAGAGTGTACAATGTGCGAAAGTGGACAATGGCTTGCTTGTACACGGCAGGCAGTCGCTCGGTAGGCGGCTCATCGGCGACGCGCAGATCAACGCGCCACCGTTCAAGCACAATGGACGCGGCACTGGCATCGCCCAGCCACTGCCGTCCCCTGGGCGTCCGTGCGTGCACCTCGTAGCTATCGTCCAAATGGGACGTGCGTAGGCATACGTCGATGACCAACGTCGGCACCGTTGTCGCTGCAGAGAGGGAGCGCCATGGATGCAGATCGTGTCGGAACTGCTCATGTTCCGGCATCTCCAGGGAAAACTGGACATCATTAGTCGATCCTTGGTACCTACCCATTTGTTCGTACGCCGATTGCCTTGTGCATGGCTGTCTGTGCGATTTTCATAGACAATCGCCAGGGTCTTGGAAAAGAAATGGTACAACACCGTATCAATTTTCGATACGCTGCGCTCTGCCGCCTCGCGGGCGGCGGGAAGAGGCGCCGACATACCGTCACTGATACGGAGGTCGTGTCGGTCGCTCCGTGCGCGCACGCTCGGCGCCACGTCCGTCCGTGGAGTCGGTCGGCGTCACGTGGCACAGCGTGGGGTCGGTCGGCCGTGCGGCAGCCGGACGGCCGCCAGAGGCGATCGCTCGCAGGCGAACTTACGAACGCGCTAGCGGCCACGAGGGTGCACGCAGTATCATGTCGCGAGTATGGAATGCGTACGAGTCGTTCCTGCTCTCCAATGCGTCGCAAATCACGGCGGTAGAGTCGTCGTTGCGCAGTTTTACATATATTCTGCCTGGTCGGTTCAAGGATGCCGAATTGGCAGGTGAGGCCATTTATGCGGCCGTTCATCTGCTGGGCATGTACCATGACTCGGTCCTCTTCCGCATCGTATATGCACGCAGCGCACGAGACGCACAGGCTTCCAATGTGCGTGCCGGCGCGGACGTGCCAAAAATGTCGCTGCATGCGCGCTACACGGCGTACTGGCGCTCGTTGAGCGGCAAGTACCATCGCGCAGCGACGGCGCTTATGATCGTCGAGGCAACGCAGCTTCTGGCTGAGATGCTAGCGCGCCGTCGTCTCGGTAAGGCACGTGCTTGGGACGTGGTCGTGGCCATTGAGGCGATCAAAGCCGCGCTGCGTTTCTCCTTGGTACGTGCGTCGCAGCGTCGTCCAGTCATTTCACCGCCGCTGCCGCAACGTGAATTTGATCCAGCCCTCCTGGAGCGTCAGCGTGTGCCTGGATCCGCGGCAACGTGGCAGGGCAGCCGGACAGGGATCATCCGTCGCTCCCTCAGCACGATGCAAGGCCGCGATGCCTACGAGCATCTCTTGTCACACACACTGACAGAGCAAGACGTCTCACCACCGCCCCTCCTGGTTCGAGCGCTCTCGACGAACATCGGCAGTGCCGCAGAGTGCCTATGGATCCTCCGTCCATTGGTGTATGTGCTGCTACTTCGCCACTACGGCCCTCGCGATACGCGCCCCTTCGTCACGTCGCTGCTGCTTGAATGGCTCGCACGCGCTGTGCGTAAGCAGGCGCTCTTGCCGCGCGGTCTAGCGGCCAAGGATATGCCGCCGCCACCGCCTTCGTCGATTTCGCTTATGCTTACGATGCTCGGCATTGAGAACTCGATGCTGGACTGGCTCGCTAGCTCATTGTCGGCGCAGCCACGGCATCCTGCTCTGAAGCCTGTGAGCGCCGTAGAAGGCGACGAATGGGCTTCGCGTGATCGGGCGTTCTGGTGGTACCTGCTGCGCGGCCCTGTCTGGTACCAGTGGACGCGGCCCAAGATCGCCGGGTTCGTCGCGCGAACAGAAAAGCGCCGTATCATTGGTCTGCTGGGCAGCATTGTCGGCGAATACCTTCCGCTCATTGACGACTACTATTACTACTCCTCTGTGTAGAAGATCCATACACTGTCACGACACGATCCCACCCAGCATCATCGCGCCAGACGTCTGTACGCCCGAGCGGCTCACATAACGTATCCACAGCCTCCGCTTGGCCTGCGCCGACTTCCAGGACCAAGCGCGGCACGTCGGGCAAGCCAGGATGCAGCCATATGGGCGCCAGCGAGACTACGCGTCGGTAGTACGCAAGTCCATCTGCATTGGACTGCGTGCCGACCAACGCCGCACGCGATTCGTACGCTTTAACAGAGCGGTCTAACGTACGATACGACGCTTCGGGAATGTACGGTGGATTGCATACGACCAAATCAAATGGGCCGAGTGACGCCATCGCTGTATCATCCCATACATCCAACTGATGTACGTCCATATGCAGTCCACAGTGCGCTGCATTGGTGCGTGCTAACGCCACAGCCTCCGCGTCATGGTCTACTGCACAAACTCGTACATCGGGATACGCACGCAGTTCATGCGCTAAGAGCAGACCAATGCACCCACTGCCTGTGCACAGATCGAGAATCGATACCGCTCGTGGCTTTCTGGCTAGCGATGTATGCCAGATGGATGCTACGCGCAACGCCCACGCTTCTGTCTCCATGCGTGGCAAAAGAATCGGCGCACGGACCTGAAGCGATAAGGCGCCGAAAGGCTGATGGCCTATCACGTAGCCAAGCGGCTCATCATGTTGCCGCCGCGCGACCATATCTTGCAGCGTCTGCTGCGCGGCAGGGGGCAATGCATCACCCCGGGCTACGCCGTAACGAGTACGGACCTCGTCCAGGAGCCATCGCGCTTCTTGCTGCGCTTCAGATGGATCGGTATGGAGTGCCTGCAGCGCCTGAACGGTCTCTGTCCAGGACTGGATCGTACGTATACCACAAGGATAAGGCCTGCACGCATACGCAGACCACCTTGGCCTACGCAGCCCCCACCACCGAGCCATACGCCTCGCCTCGCTGTGTCGTGTCGTGCCGTGTCGGCGTGAGGTGTGCCGCGTAGTGGAGGTAGTAAGTATATAACATCAACGTCGTCCTGTCTACATATCCGGCCACGCACGAGCCGCCTTGCCTAGCGCCCAAATCGTAAAACTAAACTTGTAGTTCGGGTAGGAAATTGCACAGTTGCTGGGGGTCAGTCTCTTGCCATACGATACATACTGGTTGAAAATGCCTTCGATCTGCTCCTGAGCCCATGAGCCATCCGGTTGCTGTCGCGCCATAATCAGGCGCACAGCCCGCTCAATCGGTGCTCGATCAGGGTAGCCTGCATGCAGCAGAGCAATGATTGACCAGGCTGTCTGAACAACTTGCGATGGCGACTGGACATATTCATGCGTCTCACACGACTTGTAACTCTCGCCCCAACCTCCATCCTCACGCTGCTTGCTTAGGAGGAAGGCACAAGCACGGCGCACAGGTTCACTGTTGGCGTACGAGTAGCCTGCATGGTGCAAGCTTTCCAGGGCAAACATGGCCGCATAAGTAAAGCAAATCGCCCAGGAGCCGTACCAAGAGCCATCCGCTCGTTGCGCTCGCAAAATGTAGCCCACCGCTTTCTCGACCACCGCATCAATATCATCGCTGCGGTAGTCATCGTACCGCTGGAACATGCGCAAACCTGATACTACCGACGTCGTGCATTCCGGATACGCATACTCCACCATGATGTTGCCAAACACCTCGGCAGGGTTCAGCCACTCGGTGATCGCAGGGCCATTGATCGTCTCATAGGACGCGTAGCCACCGCCAGGGTTCTGCATCGTCAGGAGCAAGTCGACCGTATCACGAAGACGACGCTGCGTAACAGGGTGCCCTAGCGATGCGCCACTTGCTTCTTGCAGCATGAGAACCCCTTTCAAACCTTCAGCCGTGCAGTCGCTTACCGTGTAGCCTTGCTCACGCGTACTGAACGGCCAGGCACCTTTAGTCGCGAAGCGGTAGGCTGTACGGTAGAAACGTGGGTTCTCGCGGATCTGACACGCGTCCAGCCAGGTAAGCAGCCCTTGACAGACGTCCTGGTTTACAGGCTGGGCTGAGAGGCCCGATTCACACATGGCCTGCGCAATAAACGACGTATCCCACAGCTGACTGCCATTCGTTCCTGTCATCATCAATCCCTCGGCACTCATCCACGCAAAGTCTTTGAGCTTTTCACGGTGGCGCTCCATCGCCGGGCTATCAGGTCCATCGACGACCCAACGCACAATGTAATTGAGCATCTTGTTCACAGGGCCAAGGCACTGGTACGACGTGTTCTCGTCTTCTTTTACCACAAGCGCGTAGGCACGATCCATACCCGCCTTGCGGATCCATGGCATTGCCCACTTTTCATACACGCCCAAGGCAGCAAACAGGGCATCCACGACGCGCGTATGAGGCGAGTACAAATCCGCCTCAGCCACATGGTTGCGTTGGGCCGGCCAGTCAATGCTAGCGTACGGCGTCGGATAGAGCTCTGCACGTAACGACTCAATCAGCGGTGTTACCGGCGCACGGAACCGCTTGCCATACAAGTAGCCCATTGGCAAGTATACCATACGAGTGTGCACCCACCAACGCCATGGGTGGATCGGCACCCAGTCCGGCAAAAGCCATAGTTCTGGCGGGATTGGATTAAGCCCTTCCCAGTCGTAGACATTCAGGATCGCGAGCCATAGCTTGCCCCAGCTGGGAATCGCCGTAGCACCGCCCAATTTCCAGAGCGTCTCACGTGCTTTGACCATCATAGGATGATCTTTCGAGACGCCCACCAGGCGGAGGACCGTGTAGTTGAGTGCGGTACCAAACACAGTTGAGTGGCCCTCGATATGAATGCCCCAGCCACCGTCGTGCGGATTGCGCCTATGCCACAAGTATCGCGCAATCTCAATGCGCCATGGCTCAGGAATCGGCGTCTGCGTGACGTACATACCGATAATCAGACCAGGCAAGAGAAACATCGGACCACCATACTCGCCCGCAAAATGACCATCGCATGACTGTAAGTGACGGTAGAACTGGATACCATTCTCAGCAGCCTTTTGCGGCGTCGTAGCGCGAGGCAACGTTGGCAGTCCCTAGCATGTAAGAATATGTGTGCACGTACCATATCCAAGCCGAGCCAGTACTTGTCTTCTGGTGTCTGTGGCCAAGCTCGCACTTCCTCGTCCGTCTCAAGGTAGTGCCACACATGGCGACCACCGTCCGACACACGCAAGCGCCAGCGTGTGCGGTCTGTCTCACCCAGCGGAGGCCCGTCGTGCTGCATTGTCGTGCAGAATGGCGTGAGTTCGTGGCCTGCCCCCAGCGTCGTTCTCCACATCGTATCACGTGGGACACCGACATCGCCCCTCCCTCACGCCTTACCACGACGTGCACCGTGGGCGCAGATGGTATGTTGGTTCATATGCCTGCACAGATGTGTGCATCGTATCAGATGTACTAACATGCATAGTCGGCGCTCTTTAATTTCCAGTCACTCTTGCTTGTCGTCCTTCTGACGATATGCACATGCACCTATATTCGCGCTACAGCGCCTGTGCTTATTGATCGGAATAAAAAAGGGTACGTCGTAGCTGATGTGATGGCTAATAGCCAGCTTCCTCGGCATGTTTTTCAAGGCAGCTCGGATCGGTAGGTGGTGATGAGACTGACGTGGCAGGTGAACGGCTGTCCCCTTATTGTTCTATAGCATGCTTTGTGATGGCCGTGTATGTGATCACATAGTCAGTACCTACCGCCATGTACATGGTACAAGCGATGGTATGTGTATAATGAAAAGGCGAAGGCAGAGACGGTTTGCATGGACCCGTGCTCTGTCGACCATCGGAGACCGAGCGGTGTGTGTTGTGTGGAGGCGGTGCAGCGACGACGCGCGGCTTGTCGTTGCGCGCTGCGTGGACCATGTCACAGTCGAATCCGTTGCATCGTGCATGCCTCGACGGTAAGTCGTCAGCATTCCTCACATCTAGGCAATCTAGGGATTGTCCGTGATCTTCTAGAGACCGATCAGGGACTTGCCGCATTGCTTCAAGCCGACGAAGACGGGCGAATGCCCTTGCACTGGGCGGCGACGAGCGACGACAAACTCGAACTTGTGGAAGCCTTGCTAGGTGCAGGCGAGATTCCTTTGGACGACAAGGATCACAGTGGATGGACACCACTCATGATTGCAGCGTCGGCGGGAGCACGTCGTATCGTGTCGCTGCTTATAGCACGGTACGTATGTTGTATTCTCATGAGGCAGGGGAGCCGATGTACATGCCGGCAATCACAAACGGATCACCGCGCTGCATTACGCAAGCAGTAAGAACCATGCAGATGTCGTACGTGCTCTTCTCGAGGCTGGTGCCGACGTTAACGCGCTGGACGGTGCGAATCAGAGGCCATTGTATGTTGATGCTCACCACTGACCACTAGACACCGCGCCGCCTCCGCAGGCCACGATGCCATTGTGCGTATCCTGCTCAAGCCACCGCCACGCACAGACGGTACGCCGCATCCTAAGACACGCGTCAAGTACGTACTGTTGCACACTGACCAGCAGTCCCGCAGATCGTCTGGGCAATACGCCCCTGCATTTGGCGGTGGATTCAGCGCATGCGCAGACTGCGGCGCTGCTCATAGATGTGGGCGGCGCCGATCGGAATCGCGTGAACACCGATGGGCTGGTGGCCGAGCAGATGGAAGGTGTGGGTGGCGTCGAGCAGAAACGTGTACGTGAGTTCCTAGCGCAGTCGTTTGGTGCGTTGGGTTAAAAAAAGGTAGGGATATACACGTAGATATACATATCCATGACTATGGTACAAAACTAGAACAAACGACGACGACGACCTAGTCCAGGTGCGCCGCTTGTCATGCCTGGTGGGAAGTGGCCTGGCCGTTCCTGGGCGAGTTTGTAGCGCCGGTACGCTTCGTACAAATGCACAGGCTGGATCGGGCCAGACTCATTGCGTTCGCGCTGCACGGCGCGGGCCTGTTCGACCATTTCGCCGACAAACACTTTTCCCACACCGCTCGCTGTCATCACGATGTGCTGATTCACAGATTGGGCCAGGACATGATTCACAAGTTTGCGTACGCTGCCCTTGTTCAGTGTACCACGTCGCGAGGCCATATGGCGCTCTAACTGCTCGTCGTCCATGAGATGCGAAAGCAGGCTACATGTAAGTCATATACAAAGGCCACATACCCCATATTGCGCTGCTGCGCGGCGTAAATGGCTTGCTGCCGCGAAAACTCGTCTTCGGCCAACGCCTCGCCATCCGCGCCGTCAGACTCGGCATCGTCGTCGTCCTGATCGCTCACGTCGTCTTTCTGTTCGGGACCGGGCCCCTCGGCAGCGCGCGACTCGCCACGCTGCACAGTCTCAGCACTTGCTGCGCGTGTACTGGTAGATCGTTCGCGTGTCAGACTCCGGCCAGCGTCACTCTTGCGTTTTTTGGACTTTTTCGACGTGGAAGTCGAGGTTGAGGATGTGGGCCACCCCACAAGCTCTTCGTCTACGTCGTCATCCATGTCGTCTCTTGGCGCCTCCATGCGCTTGGCACGCTTCTTTTGCGACGACGTCGGCGTCTGATCCATGGCGAGGAAGCGATGACACCGTGCGGCGGCGGCGTCGCAAAAGAAGCGCGATTCACGTGCCACGTGGGAGTGGAGGCCGCAGCAAGGACCGCCCGTGGGCGGCCCTGACGGGGGGGCCACAAAAAAAAGACGTGGCTGGCGCAGGAGTCACTTGCGTCCAAGACACGATGTCGTCTGAAGTTCTTACGCATCCGAGCATTATCGACGGCTGGTTCCATGAGCGCAGCCGTCAGTGGCCAGGCCAGGCCATGAGCCTGAAGGTGCGCCGCGTGCTGCACGTGGAGCAGAGCCAGTACCAGGATGTGCTGGTGTTTGAGTCGGAGACCTACGGCAATGTGCTGGTGCTGGACGGTGCGATCCAGTGCACGGAGCGTGACGAGTTTTCGTACCAGGAGATGATTGCGCACCTCCCGATCAACTCGCACCCGAACCCCCGCCGCGTGTTGGTCATTGGCGGTGGCGACGGTGGTGTGCTGCGTGAGATTGTGAAGCACGAGTGTGTTGAGGAGGCCGTGCTGTGTGACATTGACGAGGCTGTGCCGCGTGTCTCGCGCACGTACCTGCCGAAGATGGCCGAGGGTCTTGACCACCCGAAGGCCAAGGTGATCATTGGCGACGGCTTTGCGTTCCTCAAGGACCCGAAGAACCAGGGCGCGTTCGATGTGATCATCACCGATTCGTCGGACCCAGATGGCCCTGCCGAGGTGCTTTTCCAGAAGTCGTACTTTGAGCTGCTCAAGGGCGCGCTGCGTCCGGGCGGCCACATCTCGACGCAGGCCGAGAGCATGTGGGTGCACTTGAAGCTCATTCGCGAGCTCACGCAGTCCACGCGTGCGCTCTTCCCAGTCGCGGACTATGCGTACACACTCATCCCGACGTACCCATGCGGTCAGATCGGCTTTGTGATCTGCTCGCTCGACCCGCAGCGCGACGTGCGTGTGCCGCAGCGCGTCGTCCCGAACTGCCGCTACTACAACAACGACATCCACCGCGCGTCGTTCGTCATGCCGGAGTTTGCGCACCGCGTCGTAATCGGCGGCGAGCCTGCGCCTGGTCCCGTAATTGCTACGGGCACAGGCGAGGCCCAGTCGACACCGCGCGCTCCGAAGAAGGTGCTTGTCCTGGGCTCGGGCTACGTCGCTGGCCCGGCCATTGAGTACCTGCTGCGCTACCCTGAGTACGAAGTGACTATTGGCTCGTCGCGCAACGCTGCCAAGCTCGGCGAGCAGTTCCCGCGCGCGCGTACGATGCAGGTCGACGTGAAGAACGCACAGTCGCTGGGCGACGCCATTGCGCAGCACGACCTGGTCATCTCGCTCATTCCGTACATCTACCATGCGGATGTGATCAAGGCGGCGTGCCAGCACAAGGTCGACGTCGTCACGACGTCGTACGTCTCGGACGCCATTCGCGCGCTCGAGCCGGAGATCAAGGCGGCAGGCATCACAGTCATGAACGAGATCGGTCTCGACCCAGGTATTGATCACCTGTACGCTGTGAAGGCCATCAAGGAGATCCACGAGGCAGGCGGCCAGGTCAAGTCGTTCCTGTCGTACTGCGGTGGTCTTCCTGCGCCGGAGGCAGCGACGAACCCGCTGGGCTACAAGTTCTCGTGGTCGTCGCGTGGTGTGCTGCTCGCGCTGCGCAACACGGCCAAGTTCATCCGTGGCAACCAGGAGCACACCGTGAGCGGCCTGGAGCTGATGGCGAACGCCAAGCCGTACTACATCATGCCGTCGTTCGCATTTGTCGCGTACCCGAACCGTGACTCGACGCCGTTCCGGGAGTGGTATGGCATCCCAGAGGCGGAGGAGTGCATTCGCGGTACGCTGCGCTACCAGGGCTTCCCGGAGTTTGTCTTGGCGCTCGTGCGTCTGGGCTTCCTGGACGAGACGGCGCAGGCATGGCTTACGGCCTCGCCGCTTACGTGGGCGCAGCTCACGGCGCGTCTCGTGGGCGCGAGCGCCACCGACGAGGCCACACTCACGGCCGGCGTGTGTGCGCGCTGTGCGTTCAAGGACGAAGACGAGTCGGAGCGTGTGCTGCAGGGCATGCGCTGGCTCGGTCTCTTCTCGGACGCCCCTGTGGAAGTGGGCGGCCTGCCGGAGCAGCGTGCGCAGGGCCAGGGCAACCTGCTGGACACGTTGTGTGTGAACCTGGAAGGCAAGTGTGCGTACGAGCCGGGTGAGCGCGACATGGTGATGCTGCAGCACCGCTTCGGTATCGTGACCAAGGACGGCGAGAAGAAGACGCTGACGTCGACGCTGCTTGACTATGGCGCGCCGAACGGCGTCACGTCGATGGCCAAGCTGGTCGGTGTGCCGTGCGCGATTGCTACGCGTCTCGTGCTCGAGGGCCACAAGGCGCTGAAGCAGCCGGGTATCATTGTCCCGTACACGTTCGACGTGGCGGAGCCGATCCGCGTGGAGCTCGTGAAGGAGGGCATTGCGCTGAAGGAGGCCTACGTCTAATAGCGTTCCTAGATTCACCCCCTGCGGTCTCCAATCGATCGTGCAGGCCCAGCGCTGGACGGAGTGTACTCACGTGACTCGACGCGCTGGCACGCGTGGCGGGCCCTCCTCGCTCCGTCGCACCCAAACCCAGCGCGTGCGCGTCTCGTGGCCGTTTTTTCCACTCCGTCCGTGGTGCTTGTGAACGTAGACTACCATGCGTGAGATTGTGCACTTGCAGACCGGCCAGTGTGGTAACCAGGTCGGTACCAAGTTCTGGGAGGTACTCTCGGACGAACATGGCATTGATGGCGATGGCAACTACGTCGGCACATCGCCGCTGCAGCTCGAGCGTATCAATGTGTACTACAACGAAGCGGCCGAAAACAAGTACGTTCCGCGTGCTGTCCTTGTCGACTTGGAGCCTGGTACGATGGATGCGATCCGCTCCAGCAAACTGGGCGGTCTTTTCCGTCCCGACAACTTTGTGTTTGGCCAGAGTGGCGCCGGTAACAACTGGGCGAAGGGTCACTACACGGAGGGTGCAGAGCTCGTGGACTCGGTCATGGATGTCGTGCGTAAGGAGGCGGAGAACTGTGACATGCTCCAGGGCTTCCAGATCACGCACTCGCTCGGTGGTGGTACCGGTGCCGGTATGGGTACGCTCCTCATCTCCAAAATCCGTGAAGAGTACCCAGACCGTATGATGGCCACCTTCTCCGTGATGCCATCGCCCAAGGTCTCAGACACAGTCGTGGAGCCGTACAACGCGACGCTCTCCGTGCACCAGCTCGTGGAGAACTCGGACGAGACGTTCTGCATTGATAACGAGGCGCTGTACGACATCTGCTTCCGCACACTCAAGCTCAAGACGCCGACGTACGACGACCTGAACCAGCTTGTGTCGCTGGTCATGTCGGGTATTACGACGTGTCTGCGTTTCCCTGGCCAGCTGAACTCGGACCTGCGCAAGCTCGCTGTCAACATGGTGCCATTCCCGCGCTTGCACTTCTTCATGGTCGGCTTTGCGCCGCTGACGGCGCAGGGCAGCAAGCAGTACCGCGCCGTGACCGTCCCGGAGCTGACTTCGCAGATGTTCGACTCGAAGAACATGATGGCCGCGAGCGACCCACGTATGGGCCGCTACCTGACCGTGGCTGCGTACTTCCGTGGCAAGCTGTCGATGAAGGAGGTCGAGGATCAGATGCAGGCAATCCAGACGAAGAACTCGTCGTACTTTGTGGAATGGATTCCGAACAACGTGCAAACCGCTCACTGTGATATCGCGCCGCGCGACCTGAAGATGTCCGTTACGTTCATCGGTAACAACACGGCCATCCAGGATCTCTTCAAGCGTGTGTCGAGTCAGTTCCAGGCCATGTTCCGTCGTAAGGCGTTCTTGCACTGGTACACTGGCGAAGGTATGGACGAGATGGAGTTCACCGAGGCCGAGTCGAACCTCGCGGACCTTATCAGCGAATACCAGCAGTACCAGGAGGCCACCGCCGACGATGACCTCGAAGAGTACGATGGCTACGAAGGCGAGGAAGTGTACGAGGACGAGATGTAATGGTGGCTCATAGCGGTCCTATAGGAAGTTGATCGCCGACTGCGTCGGCGCCCGTATCTACCAGGCAGCGAGGCCGGAGCCGTCAGCTCTCTGTTTCACGTGGGGCTGGCAGCAGTGCGGCGTGGTGGAGGGCCCCGAGTCATTTCCCACGTGGCCTGGCCCCACCCCGCGGCGCACGCCCCTGCTCCACGGGGCACAAACGCAATAAAGTCCGGCGGCCGACACGCTCGGATCGTCGCCGTGGTGGTTGTCCCTACCGCACGAGGCCGCCGTGATGTTCAAGGGGAACAAAGCCCATCACTATGCGCGCGAGCTTCAGAATGCTCGCTTGCGTGGCATTCCATTCGTGCATACGGGCACCGAGGCGGCCACGGGGTATAGCACTGCGATGAAGGAACTTATTCGCAAGTTCAGCAAGCACAACCCAGCACAGTCCACCACCAGCCGCATCGCTACGATCGAGCATGAGATGCAGGCGATCGTGCTTTCGTTCTTCCAGGAGGCGGGCTACCGCGATGCATCGCATGCCAACGACTCCCCAGCCTCGGCCGTGTTCCCACCGGTCATCGAGCCTTCCTCGTCGTACGCCCCTGGCATCGAGACGCTGCTGCAGGAATTGGAGCGCATCGCGCCGACCACTGCACAGGCGACCAACAACGCCACAGCGTGTGTCTCGCTCTCAGCGCTGGGCTTGTTCATGCTGGGCCGCGATACGCAGGTCATGGACTTGATTCAGCATACGCACTTGCTGGACATGGACCCAGTCTCGACGCCCATCGATGAACACCATGTCGCCGTGACGATTATGGGGGCATGCTTGTTCGCTATGGCGTGCGAGCGTGCTACGATGAATGGGACCGAGGACGCTTTGGGCGATGCCCTGGATGGCTACGAACGTGCGATTGCGCTGCATGAGCGCGTACGTGGAAGTGCCTCTGCGAAGGGCGCGCGCATGAGCCCGTTTGTCGACGAAATGGAGCGCTGGATTGAGACGGCCTTGTACCGCGACGCCTTGCTGACCCTGCGTCTTCGTACGCCGAACGAAGGCGCCGCAGCGCTGCGTGCGTACCAAGCGCATGAGGCGCGATGGCCTGGCAAGTTTAGACTGACGCAGCGTAATGTCCTCCGCAACTTGTACGCTAGCATGCTGAACAGCGAGCGTGCTACAGCCACCTCGACATCGACCCCGGCAGCGGCCGGCGCTGGTGCAGGCGCGGCCGTCGTCAGCGCCGCTACGGTCACGACCACGCCCACGTCGGCGTCCTTCGCACGAACCAAGTCGAAGCGAAGGCCGAATGGCGATGCGCCCGTGGACGCCGCCCCATCGACCTGGTCTGCTCAGTTCGCTTCGATGAAGGAGACAGTCACGCGTCTCTTGCAATCGGCACCGGCGTTCCCCCATGCCGATGAGTCGAATGCAAATGCCGAGCGTCTCGCCGAGCAGCTGGTCGAGAGTTGGCGACTCGATGGGACCCACAATGCCACAGGCGCTGATCAGGTCGTGGAGCTGCTGTACGGCCTAACACGCATCACATTCCGCTCCCAAACGATTCTGCGCCTGCTTGTGTACATGCTCGTGGCTGCCGAGGCGTATGCCGAGGCTTGTACCCTCCTTCCTAAATACATGGCCCTGGTCGAGAGTACCTGGCAAGCCACCGGCGTGCCTGTGGCACGTGATACCACAGCGCTGCGTGCGGTCGATGGGCCGACCGAGTGGGTAACGACCGTGCTGTTGGGGGCGCATACGATGCTGCACTACCAGCAGCAGCCAGCAGAAGCGCTCCAGTTGCTCGATCAGCTGCGTGCGGCTACGGGTGACGTCGGCGACGAGACTCGGATGCGTGTAGATGCTCCAATGCTCGCACGGATCCTCCGCAATGCGGGCGAGGCGCGCTTGGCCATGGTACGCACAGCGTCGCCGACACAGCGTCCTGTGTTCCTTCGTGACGCACACGACCTGCTGCAGCGGGCTGTGACGCTGGATCAGGATTCGTCAGAGGCTCACTATGCGCTGGCGTACGCGCTAGCGCTTGAGCAGAAGAAAGACGAAGCGATGGGCTACGCACGCCGCGCGCTTGAACTAGAGCCGTCTTTCATTGATGGCTGGCATCTCATTGTCCTCCTCCTGTCCGCCGACCGTGCGTACACCAAGGCGCGTGATTTGGCCGCCGAAGCGCTGTCCCAGATCGAGGCGGATTACGAGGAGGGACACAACATACCCGCGCAAGCTCGCGCACAGTTGCTTTCGTTCGATTACCCACCGACGCGTCTCGAGCGCGCGTGTGCGTATGTGCGTCTGCTGCTCACGCACAATGCCCTGGTAGAGCTCACAGACGGCGCGCAGGCCGCGTTGGATGACCAGCGCGACGTATTTGCTGCGTTCCAGGCGCAGGTCGCGCCTCTCACTCTGGCGCCCACCGCACCCAACGACGTGGCATTCCAGACGGCGCCGCGGTTCACGCAGCCGCCCCTCGCCGAGCTGGCCGAGTCGCCCACAGTCGCTCGGACCGCCTACCGCGCTCGCTTGGGCACACGTCTTCTCCAGACACTCTGGCTGCACAGCGCGGCCACATTCCGTCGCACAGACGATCTCGAGCAGGCCCGCAATGCCATTGCCGAGGCCGAGCAGCTCGACGGTCGTCGCGCCGACGTATGGGTCCAACTGGCGCAATGGTGTCTTGCCTCGGGCGGTCAAGCTGGCGCGGCTGTCACGTGTTTGTACAAGGCGCTGGCGTGTGAGACGGACCACGTCGCGGCGAGTGTGCTCTTGGCGCGTGTACTGCTGCATCCTACAGAGGAGCTGCACTTGCGGGCCTCGCATGCCGAGTCTATTGCGGCGGTGGGCTCCGCGCCTGATGGCGCAGATTTGCTGACCAACCGCGTTTTGCTGGACGGGGAAGGACTCGCCTCGCCGATCGAGGCAGAAGAGCATGCGCGTGCTATGAGCAGTCGCTCGCTGGGCTCCGCGAGTGGGACGGGCGAATTAACGCCTGTGGCCCCCGTGTTCCAGTGGAAGACGGATGCTACGCTTTCGTCGATGGGCATTGCGGAGGGCCTGCTACGTACAGCAACCATGTTCCGTGGATGGGACGTGCCAGAAGCCTGGCATATGCTGGCCCAGCTTGCGCAGCAGACAGGACGCACACACGATGTGGAACGCCGCTCTCTTCTGGAGGCGCTGCGGTTGGAGTCGGCCCGTCCGATCCGGCCATGGCGCGATGCGTTAGCGTGGCCGTAATAGAAGGGATATAGTGTACCTAGCTAGTCGTTCCGTCACGTGGTCATCGGGCCTGCCCACCCCCTCCGCAAGACTAGCTAGCCAGCCAGAGGGCATCGGGCGTGGAGGCGTGCGTGCGTGCGTGCGTGCGTGCGTGCGTGCATGCATGCATGCAACCGGCCCACGCGCGTCGCCCCAACCAGTTCAGCTCAAACTTCGTCGATTGGATCGAGCGACGGAGAGAGCGAGTAGAGCGCACCCTACGTGATGACCGACCGTCCGAGCAGTAGCAATGGCAGTAGTCCGGCCAATGTTACGTCGATGCGGCCCACGTACGAAAGGCGCGTCGTTCGTAAGGATCACCCGCACCATCATCATCATACCCACTCGCACCACCATCGGCATGGCAAGGAGCCTAAGATGATCGGGCAGTATGTCCTTCAGCAAAGTCTTGGAGCAGGCTCGTTCGGTAAAGTGAAGCGTACGTACACACCCCACACTCACGCTTTGCAGTGGCGACACATGCCTTAACAGGCCACCGCGTTGCAGTGAAAATTATCAACAAACGCAAAATTTCTTCGATGGATATTGGCGGCCGCATCAAGCGTGAGATTCAGTTCCTTAAAATGCTGCGCCATCCTCACATTATCAAGCTGTACGAGGTGATTACCACACCATCCGACATCATCTTGGTGATTGAGTATGCCGGCGGCGAACTGTTTCAGCACATTGTCGACCATGGCCGCCTCTCCGAAGACGAAGCACGCCGCTTCTTCCAGCAGATTATCACGGCTACAGACTATTGCCACAAACACAAGATCGCACACCGTGATCTCAAGCCGGAAAACCTGCTCCTCGACGAGTTTCTCAATATAAAAATCGGTGACTTTGGCCTATCGAATTTCATGGACGACGGCGGGTTCCTCAAAACCAGTTGCGGGAGTCCCAACTATGCAGCACCCGAAGTCATCTCCGGCCGACTGTACTCGGGCCCCGAAGTCGATGTATGGAGCTGCGGTGTGATTCTCTACGTCATGCTGTGTGGCCGATTGCCCTTTGACGACGACTATGTGCCCTCGCTCTTTGTGAAGATCAATAGTACGTATGCACAGTACTAACCCATCGCAGAGGGTATCTTTACCCTACCTTCCTACCTTTCGCCAGAGGCGAAGGATCTCATATCCAGCATGCTAGTCGTCGATCCTGTAAAGCGCATTACAATTGCAGAGATTCGGCAGCGGCCATGGTTTAACGTGAACTTGCCATCGTACTTGCGGCCAAACCCTGTCCAGTCGTCTGTCGACGAGGACCAGGGCCCCGCTGTCAGCGAGCCGGTCATGGACGACACGCTGAGTGTCGAGCCTACGGAGATCAGCCTGAGCGCGCCAGAATCGCAAGATCCGCCGCCTGATCCCGCCATGGTATCGCCTGATCTCGGTGTGATTGATCCTCTGCTGTTAGAAGAGCTGCTAGGGAAGGTCGAAGGCCTCTCCCGGCACCAAGTCCTTGAGCAGCTACGAGCTCCGAACACCAACCAGATCAAGGTGGCCTATCAACTGTGCCGCGACTACCACAATACGCTGGAAATGGCAGCGAATATGCTACGCGACTTGGACTTGGACGAGCAGCCAGCGTCCTCACCAGGCACGTCACATCCATCGCTCTCGCAATCGCCGTCAACACCGGTGACAACCGAGTCTCTCTCACGCTCCTCATCCGTACGCACACGCGCTCGTCGCGCCTCGTCGCGTCGCAGTAGCAATGCACCGCTAGCCGGCTCTGCGTCGCCTATGCACTATCACGTGCTCATCAAGCGATCTGGCGCCAAGACCGATTTGCGGCATGCGGACGACGACGGCGACGGCAAGCCACGTTCACGCCGCACATCGACAGCGTCACGTCGGTATGTGGACGAAGAGCTTAAGACGCGTGTAAATGAGCTGATGGCGTCGGTGGAAGACGAGGTCCTAGAAGGTTCAGATATTGATGAGGAGGTCTTGGAAGAAAGTGACGACAGCGACGAGGAAAGCGACGCGTCGTCGACCATGTCGGACTCGGACGAAGAGTATGCGTCGTTTGATATGGTCGACGATCTCTCACCAGACGATCCGCCGGATCGCGAGCCCCTGCAGGAATGCTATATGCATCGATCGGCGCATTTGGCCGTGTTGGAATCGAGTTTGCCAGCGGCGCAGCGCGCCTTATACCAGGGCCCTGACTCGTCAGAGGCCCGTGCATCTCAGGACATGCTATTGGCGCCGTCACTACCACTGCAAGCCCCTGCGCCTACACGCCGTGGACGCTCTCAGTGGCACTTTGGCATACGCAGCCGCAGCTCGCCGATGGAGATCATGTTGGTCCTTTATCGCACAATGGAGCAGCTCGGCATGGAATGGTGCTCGAAGACGCCGCTACCGCCTGTTTCCCGTGGACTCGATGCGTTGTCACCAAAGGAGAAGCAGCAGGTACTTGACGCGCTCACGGAAGATGTATTTTATGCGCAGACCCAGTGTGTCATGTACGACCGCACAGTCCGTATGGACTTGCAACTGTATCGAGCCGATGCGAATTCGTACCTGGTCGACTTCCGGAATGTCGGGTATGCCATGACGCCAGCTGCGCTGGACGCCTACGGCATCGAATCGTCTCCCACGGCGCTGGCGCTGTGTCGCGATGTCCAAAGCCCTTTCCTGTTCTTTGATGTAGTATTCCGCCTCATTGTGGAGTTGGCCGGCGGCTAAGCGAGTGAAGGCCGCCCGATCAGATTAGACAGGTAGACGCGGAGAAATTGCCACGTGGAGAGGTGCTGGGTTCGCCATTGCGGGGATTCGTTGGACGAAAATGGCGACCAAGTGGGAACACACGGCCCACCCGCGCACGTCGATAGATTTTTCCTAGATCCCTCGACTATGGGTACGTGAGAGGCATGGGCCAAAGGACTAACACTTGTAGCATCTGAATCTCAACCTTTGCTGTCGCCGCAGAGTACGTATACGTCTGCTCCTCACACTCTAGGCCGTCATGGCTCGGGCGATAAGACGCTCGTGCAGTCGTTCTCTTGGCTGCTGTTTTCCAGCAAGATCAACCTGCTGCTGGTCTTTGTGCCGCTCGGTATGCTCGCTGAGTGGCTCCACTGGGGCTCGCTGGCCGTTTTCGTCCTGAACTTTTTGGCCATTGTGCCCCTGGCGAAGCTGCTGGGTGATGCTACCGAGCAGGTGTCGCTGCGTCTCGGCTCGACCATGGGTGGTCTGCTGAACGCCACCTTTGGTAACGCTGTGGAGCTTATTGTCGGTGTGGTGGCCCTGCTGCAGGGTCAGTTGCGCATCGTGCAAATGTCGTTGGCCGGCTCGATCCTGTCGAACCTGCTCCTGGTGCTTGGTTTCAGCTTCCTCGCGGGTGGTCTGTACCGCCCTGAAAACACCTTCCGTCAGACCGCAGCACAGGCCTCGGGCTCGATCATGACGCTTGGCTGCTTTACGATGGTCCTGCCGGCCGCGTACTGGGCCTCGATCCGCTCGAGCACCGTGGAGAAGGTGCTCCCGTCCATGTTCAAGAAGCATGCGACGCTGCCCAACAACGACGTGTCGAATGCGATGGATGCGATCCTGTTCATTTCGCGCTGGACAGCTGTTATTTTGCTGGTGATCTACATTGGCTACCTGTTCTTCCAGCTGCAGACGCACTCGTTCCTCTACGAGGATGAGGGCGAGCACGAAGAGGAGGAAGAAATGATGGCCCCCAAGGCGTCGATTGCCGCGCTGCTAATCGTCACGGTCATCACGTCGTTCAACGCAGACTACCTTGTCTCGGCCATCGACGACGTGGCGAACACGTACAACATTTCCAAGGTGTTCATCGGTACCATCCTCCTTCCCATCGTCGGCAACGCCGCTGAGCACGTCACGTCTGTGTGGATGGCCGCGAAGAACAAAATGGAGATTGCCCTGGGTGTCGCGGTGGGCAGCTCGGTGCAGATTTGCTTGGGTCTTGTGCCGGTGCTGGTGCTCGCTGGCTGGTGCGTCGGTCAGCCGCTCTCGCTGTACTTCCAAGACTTTGAGACCATCACGCTCGTGATCACGGTGATCTTGGTCAACAGTCTGATTCAGGACGGCAAGAGCAACTACCTGGAAGGCGCGCTGCTTGTGGCGCTGTACTTTGTGATTGCACTCTCGTTCTGGGTCCAGCCCTCGTCAATGTAAACACATCTGCATACTCATAGATCATGCTTTAGGTGGATTGGTAGTACATACATGCTAGCTAGCAAGCCAACTATTTTTTACTTTGCAAACGGATTCCCTCCCGTCTTGGTCGAGTCCATAGCGCCACGGCCTGTGGAAGACGGCTGCATCATGTTCGACCAGTGCACGGCATTGTGGCCCAAACGCATATCGCCCGTGTTGCCGAACGTATCGATGCCATCGCCTTGCGCCAGCAACCGATCCAACTCGGCATGCTCTGTGCTGATCTTCACACGAGGTGGACCGCGTGGAGCCGCAGCAGGACGAGGGGCCGGCGTCGGGTCCTCGGGCTCGTCCAGATTGATAAGGGTATCGGTGTCGGTGGGTTGTGGCGTTGGCGCCGCCGGCTCGGGCATCGCCGCCGGTGGTGGTGCAGCACCGGTCGCAGACTGCGAAAGCCATGGGTTGTTGGAGCCAAAGCCTGTCGGTTGCGAAGTCATCTGAGCTTGCTGCTGCTGTTGCGTCATAAGGTACTGGTATTGCTGCGCAGCCTGTTGGAGCGCTAGCTGCCGCTGGTACTCCTGCTGTTGCAGGTACTGCTGCTGAAGCATTTCCTGCTGCTGCATCTGCGCTTGGAAAAAGGGATTGAAGCCAGTTGGCTGGAACTGCATAAACGGCATGGACGTGTATTGCGGCTGCAGCGATGGCTCCGACTCTTGGTCCAAATTGATAAGACTTTCTTTGTCTTTGCGCTTCTGCTCCTCTTCTTTCGAGAGCTCAATTGCACGCTGCAGATCGGACTCGCTCTGTGCGTTGCGTCGACGACGCTCTTCTTCTTCCTCAGCCATACGCCGCGACTCTGCCAGCGCCTGCTCTAGCTCGCGGTCCTCCGCACTGCGCATCTCATTGTCCCGCTGCCTGCGACGACGTCCCGCCTCGTCCGAGTAGTCGCCAGGCTCACGGTTACGGTGGGCACTTTCTTGGTAGGCACGACGTCGGCTTCGCATCTTTGACTCGTCCAGCAGCAACGACGTAATATCTTTGGCCTTCTGACGCACATTGATACCCTGGTCCACATTGTTGTCGTCAATGTACTGGAACTCCTTGAGCGTCTTTACAATGTAGATGTTGTCATTAAAGTAGTTCCATACGTTCTCGTTGCCAGAATGCAGTAGATAGTCCAGCACAGAGAGCGCCTTGAACACATGTCGCCAGTTCTTGCCCTTGTCGTTGAGACGCTTGTCAAGAATCTCCATAATCTCAATAAAGTCCGTCCTGATATTGGTTAGCTAGGCCATACGTACGGATTGTGACTGAGCTGGGCAAGCTCACTCATCTGCAAGCCACTTGGGCCCCATGGATCGTTCGATGTAGCCTCGCGTACTTTAATTTGGGTGTCCGTGTATCCCTTGAGATAGTTCTTGCCAACCCGTACGGCTGACTTGCCCAGCTGTTGCAGAGACATGCCTGGTATCTAGTTGGTGTGTGTGGATCGCAAAAATCGGCCTCCTCCGCCCGAATATCGAATCGTACGTGGTCAATCTAGGTCTTGGACCGACGTGGAGATACGTGTCGACGCTCGCCACGCCCGCCCGTCCGTCCGTGGCCTGAGCCCTTCCCCTGCGGTCTGGCTGGGCTGTCCCATGCACGCGGCCCTCCACCTCACGTGATGTGACGTCACGCCCAGGGCCGATCCCTCCCTCATCAGAAAAGGGCAACAAACCGCGAGCTAGAGGGGCTTGTATCACGGGCCAACGGCCGCGCATCGCTCGTAGCTGTGTTGGACCTTTTTTTCACTACATGTACATATTCAAGGCTAGGATGACATAATTCCATATCTCCAAGTGTCCAGCACCACCATATCATGACACAAATTACAAATAGAAACCAAGAAGAAAAAAGAGAGAGTGGGAGGGTCGTGCGACCCTAATAACATAACAAAGGCATAGGAAGGCAGGTCAACGACTTACGCTGTCGAGTTGGGCACCTGCACAGGCATGACAATAGGGGGACTTGGCAGGCCGATATCCGGCGTAGCTTCGCTAAACGACGCTTGTTGCGACGTTGCATTCGATACAGAGATGTTCTGCTTCTCTTCCATCTCATGGTGTTGTAATGTCTCAAGCTCCACGGGTTGGTGCGCTTCCAAGTGGTTGTAGTGTGGCATAGCATACGCCTCCTCGCCCACTTGCGAGATATCCATACCAATCACTTCATCCCTCTCGTCCGAACGGAACTTGCAGCCTGGGATGTGATCAATGATGAACAGCAGGATAAAGGTAAGCACAAACGACCAGCCAAAGCCCGAGCACGAGTCAGCAAGCTGGTAGCCCAACTGGATGTAGTGGTGGTTGATCCAGCCGGAACCATCACCATCCGAAACGTCCGTTCCATCAAAGCTCGTCACGCGGTTGTCCGCAAACAGGGCTGTAAGAATGTTGCCGGTAATGCCACCAATGGCGTGAGCGGCAAAGATATCGAGAGCATCATCGTAACCCAGCAGACCCTTCAAGCCTGTAGCAAAGTTACACACGGTAGCACCGACCACACCAAACACCAGCGATGAGGGTGTGCCGACGAAACCAGACGCAGGCGTAATGGCCACAAGACCCGAGATCGCACCGGAACAGAAACCAACAATCGACCACTTACGCTCAAGACGGTAGTCCCACAACATCCATGTCAGTCCACCGACACAGGCAGCAATGTGTGTCACCATGATTGCCTGGGCAGCCCGCAGGTTGGCACCGATACCCGAGCCACCATTAAAGCCAAACCATCCAATCCACAGGAAAACAGTGCCGAGAACGACATACGTCGCGTTATGCGGACGATAAGCCAGTTCGGCAGTACCGTACCCACGGCGGCGGCCCAGGTAGAGCGAGATGACCAGCGCCGCCGTTCCCGAGCTAATGTGCACAGGCGTACCGCCAGCATAGTCGAGGCCACCCATCACGTAACTCCATCCGTTGCTGTTCCACGTCCAGCACGCAAGAGGATTGTACACAATGGTGCACCAGCAAAACACAAAGATAAGCATCGGACCGATGCGTGCGCGGTCGGCAAACGCACCACAGGCGATGACAGGTGTAAGCGCCGCAAACATCATCTGGTAAATACAGTAGACAAGCTGGGGAAGCTTGTCGCCACCCATAGACACCTGCATATCCACATGCATAAGACCAAAGTGTTTCAGGTCGCCAATAAACCTGGAAGCACCTTCACTGAAAGAAAGAGAGAAGCCCCAGAAGAACCATTCAAACGACGCCACAGCCATGACCATCATCGACATGGCGATCATCGAGAGTGCATTCTTGCGGCGAAGCAGGCCTGAGTAGAAGAAGCCGACACCGGGGATCATGAGACAGACCAACATGGTCGACGTTAGAATCCATGCAATGTTGCCGAGGTTATACACCAGCGGCTCGCCATCGCTCATAATTTGGATATCATTGCTATCCGTATAGTTGAACTCGACCATATTGAATGCACAAAAGCCTAGCGGTATAGTGCGAGTTCAAGAATAGGAACCAAGGCCTTCTATCTATGCTCCCGCTTTTATTGCGTGGCCAGGGTGCCGGCAGCCCCTGCCTAGCAAGCCAAGCCATAGATAGCCTTGCGTTGTGCATAGAAGTGCAGGCCGCGCAAGATAAGGACAGCACTAAAGATAAGTCTGCATGTTCCACGTGGTGGCTGCTTTCATCTTCGGCCCTCCACAGAGAAATAGCTTGGCACATCTCTCCATGGCCGCGTCTGACACGGTGGAGATCGACGAACGCGCAGCGAAACGCGTAAAGCGTTCAGAAGCGCCGCCCCGGTTAACAGAAAGCGAGGCAGGTCTCCTGGAGTATGTGCATGCGGGATGGCGACCTGTGCATGCCATTATCAAGGAACGATACGCCGATTTCCTAGTGCATGAGATCGACACAGACGGCCACGTTGTGCACATTACCTCGCTGGACCCCCCACCCAAGCCTAGCGTGGTGGAGAGTGTCCCTGAACAGCCGGCTACATGGGATGACTTGGTGCCCTACTTTGGTGAGCGTGTCGCCCAACTGCAAGCCATGGCACAGGGCGCATCCGAGGAAACGGCGACCTTTATCGTGTCTTGTGCCTTGCCCGACAAGGCCGACCGAACCCGCGTCCACCAGCTTATTCGCACCCTTGCATCGTCACTTCTATCGGAAGCAACTACATTGGAGGATGGCACGGCGGCGATTCGTGTCGAGCGAGCAGCGGCCGTCGCCGGCGCTGCGGCCAGCAGAGGTGGGCGCGGCGGTGCCCATGGCGGCGGTCGTGGCGGCCGTGATCGACGTCGTGATGACCCCACGTCAGAAGCAGTGAGTGCCCCGCCCTACATTCACTTTGTTTTGCAAAAAACCAACCGCGACAGCCAAGAAGCGATGCATTGGCTCGCTCGCTTCCTGAAACTCGATAGTCGGGGACGCGCGTCCTCGACACACATGCTCAGTGTCGCAGGTACTAAGGACAAACGGGCTGTCACAGTACAGCGTGTCGCATTGCAGCGTGGCCGTCGGACTCTGTACGATGTATGGTCGATGGTGAATCATATTGGCCATCCTATTTCGTCCTCAAGCGCGCAACGCCGCACCTTGGATCATGCGCTCACCACGCGTGCAGAGCGTGGATTGCGCATTGCGCATTTGCAGTATGCCTCGCAGCCACTGCAGCTGGGCGATCTACAAGGCAATCAGTTTACGATTGTCCTTCGCAATGTGCATTGGGCCGACCAGGAAGCGCTGGGCACCGAGGCTGCGTCGTTGCGCACGACTCTCGCAGAGCATGTGGCTGAGATTGAGCGCGATGGCTTCCTTAACTACTTTGGCATGCAGCGGTTTGGGACAGGCACAATTGCGACGCACCAGATCGGCATTGCAGTCCTGCGTGGTGACTTCCCCCAGGCCCTCCACTTGATTCTCGCGTCGGGACAAACAGAGGCAGCGTCGTCCGCCGAGACAGAGTCGCAGGAGGCGGAGGCGGAGGCGGAAGCTCCACCATCTGTACGAGCGACACGTGCAGCGCTCGCTGCGGTGGAAGCGCAGCAGTACGAGGAGGCGTACCGTCTATTCCCCAAGACCTGCGTTGCCGAACGAGCCGTGTTGGAAAAAATGAAGGCGCCCCATTGGTCGCCGACAGATCCCCTTGGCGCGTTCCAAAACATCCCACGTACACTGCGTTTGATGTACGTTCATGCTTACCAATCCTATCTGTGGAACAGAATGGTCTCGGAACGTGTACGCCGCTTTGGCGCTATGCAACCTGTCGTCGGCGACTTGGTCGATGTAGGCGGCGGTCAAGTGCGTATGCTGACTGATGACGATGATCTCCACACCTATACGATGACCGATGTCATGATGCCGATGCCTGGCATGGATGTAACGCTCCCAGAGAGCGGTTGGCTTACAGACCTGTACCATGAACTACTTGAGCAAGATGGGCTCACACCGCTCTCCCTTGTATCGTCACGTCAGCCAGAGTACCGCTTGAAGGGGACGTACCGACGCATGGTCCACAAGCCCAAGGATCTACGTTGCGAAGTACTATCGTACACGGATGTCACAGCGCCGCTCTGTGCGACAGATGAAGAGCGGCTCTTGCCAGGTTTTGAACCGATACATACAGAGGAGGACGAGGCGCCGTTCCTCGCGTTAAAACTTGTATTTCAACTGCCGTCCTCAGCGTATGCGACGATGCTATTGCGGGAATTACTACGGACAGATACCAGTGCGCATGTACACAAGGCGCTTACGAAGCAAGCGTCGCAGTAGTCTGTAGAAACCTAGCAAGCACAGCGGTCTTGCACGTAGGTCGATACGCCGCTCAGAGAAATGGTCCCTGATGCATCAGGGGCGCCGCCAGGAATGCGATCGCCAGGACGACGTACACCTGGGGCTATATCGTGCCACAAGGCAGGCGTAGAGACAATCTGGAAGGTGAGCTGACTTCATGATACGTACGCCACGCACAAGTTCGTCAAACGCGTGATTTACGCCCACATCTTCTTTGGCACTGCACTCGACAAACAAGCAGTGGTGAGCCTTAGCGAACGCCTCGCCTTCCTCTTTGGAGATCACACGGTCGGAGGCCAAGTCCACTTTGTTGCCGACCAGCAGTCGAATCGGGGGAACACTCTGCTCAAAGACACGCAGCTCGTCGAGCCACTGCGGCAAGTCGTCAAACGACCGTTGATCTGTCACATCGTACACGAGGACAACACCTTGGGCGCCACGGTAGTAGCTGCTTGTTAACGTTCGGTATCGTTCCTGCCCAGCCGTGTCCCAGATGCTCAACTTGAACCATTTGGTGTCAACACACAGACTCTTCATCTTGTAATCCACACCGATGGTCGCTGCTGCATCCTCGTCAACAAATACGTCGTCCGTATAGCGACGTACAAGCGCCGACTTGCCCACACCAGAGGACCCAATGAGAAGCAGTTTGAGCGTAGGCAGCTCTGCACTGGTCGTCGGCTCTGCCATGACAGCCACACCCCGCGAGATCAGTGCGCGTCAATGGTCGTGCAATGTGGAGGCGCGACGGCAGAGCCGTAGCAGCCTCAACAGCCCTCCACGCCGCCGTCCTCGTCGCGGCGACCGCTTCCTCCACCTCCGGGCCTACTCACTCCTCTCTCCCTTCTTCTCGTGGTGATGGGACGTGAAGCACCAACAGCCACTCTCTCGCGCCTAGCGTACCAAAAGATTGTGTACCATGCCGCAAAGTATCCATCAGCTACTATCGTTGGCGTATTGGTCGGTGCAGACGAGTCGAGCGTCGACGATGTGATCCCGCTCACGCATCATTGGCACACGCTCAGCCCCATGACCGAAGCGGGCCTTGCGATGGTACGTATACATACATGCTAACGCATCCCAAGATCGAGGCACACTTAACAGCTTCAAGAAAACAGATGGTAGGCGTGTACGAAGTGCCTGAACGTCTGGATGCAACCGAAGTGTCTAGCACGACGTCGGCCCTCGCAAAGAAGATCGGCGAAAGAACGTCTCGTACACCGATTGCTCTTATGGTACGTACCAAAGATCCTAACAGCAGGTGCGTGGTGATGCATTGCTGGAATCCAAACTGGACTCTCTGCGTGCCCAGCGCGACGGAAAGACGGTGACGGTGCAAGTGCCGTCCTACGACACGCTTGTGTCGACGCTGACAGAGCATGTGCACCAAGGCGCATGGAAATCGTTGGCGGATTGGGACGATCACCTAGAAAATACACAGCTCGACTGGCTCGAGAATGCGGCGATTTCGGCCTTGTAGCATGCCAATATAGTCAAAGAGGATGCAGACGCAAGCTGCGTGCGTTCCTACGCTGCAGCCTACGCTTCGTGGCGTACCGCGTAAGTGGGCACAGCGCCAAGACGCCCGACCTCCCACTACCTCCACTACGATGCAGCCGACAGTGTGGCGGTCCTTCGCGACGACCTGTACGCGGCGTGCCCCACCGATGCGCCTGGCTGTCGTGGGCACAGGGCCTAGTGGCTTTTATGCTGCGTCACGGATCCTGCACCAGTTTGATAAGGCGCATGGGACGGGCGATAACGGCGTAGAAGTGCACATGTATGAACGATTGCCTACGCCTTTTGGGCTGGTACGCTATGGCGTCGCACCTGATCATCCGGAAGTGCGCGTAGGTACCATCACATGGCACTGACGTACAGAATGTAGAAAACAAGTTTGATGAAGTGCTGCGTGATCCGCGTGTCACGTTCCTTGGCAATGTATGTGTCACTGCCGAGGCCACGTCGTCGATCCCAGCGCCAACAGAGCACATTGCGCTACCATCCCTCGCCCCATATTATACACATATCCTATATGCCTATGGTGCTAGCGATGCCCGTCATCTGCATGTGCCTGGCAGTGCGCCAGGAGAACTAGCGAACGTGGCATCGGCTCTGGACTTTGTGCAATGGTACAACGGGCACCCAGATGCCCATGGCGCAAACGCAGCACGGTGGGAACAGATCGACGGATCGACACTAAGAAATGTCGCGGTCGTCGGTGCTGGGAATGTGGCCATTGACGTGGCCCGAATCCTTTTGCGCCAAAGCGCGTTTGCGCCGGCCGATCAATCTCTTCGCCATACCGATGTCCCGCAGTCGGTGCTGGACTGCCTTCGTTCATGGCAGGTCGAGAATGTGGGACTGTTTGTCCGCCGCGGCGCTGCGCAGCTGGCATTCACCAACAAGGAACTGCGTGAGATGCTAGCTTTACCGCATGCACCATTCCAGCCGATGGACGCTGCGCATCTCTCCCAGGCCTTGGCCATTGTGGCCCAGAGCGAGGAGGTCGGTCACAAACGCGCAATGACACGGCTACTTAAGCAGCTGCAGAAGGGCAGTGCATGCACCTATAAAGCCGACCATAAGCCACGCTGGGGCGTGCATCTTCTGCGCGCGCCCAAGGCCTTCCATGGCCGCGACGGGCGTGTGGTGGAGGCTGAATGGGCTGTGACACAGGTCTCAGAACAGGGGCAGGCGATCGATACGGGCGACTCCGTGACCACAGACGTGGACTTGGTCCTCAGCAGTGTCGGTTATCGCTCACGTCCTCTCCCTGGCACGGCTACCAATGTCCCCTTTGACGATCTCCGTGCCATCATCCCCAATGAGCGACGCCGCGTCGTAAACCAAGATGGCCACATCGTGCCAGGCATGTACGTGGCCGGTTGGCTTGCTACGGGCCCTGTCGGTGTGATCGTTTCGACCATGATCGATGCCTACAGCGCCGCTGATGAGATGCTGCACGACTGGCGCGAGAACCCCACAACGTCGACACTCTGTGCATCCTATGGTGTGCCCACAGCTGAGCGTGGTCTGCCCGAGGCATTGGAAGGCAAGCGCATCGTGCACTACGACGACTGGCTGCGGATTGATGCCGCAGAGAAGGAGCGTGGACGTGCGCTCGATAAGCCACGCGAAAAGTTTGTGCGTGTACAGGATATGCTGGACATACTCTAACGAGCGACTATGATACATTTGGCAACGGCCGGAACAAGACTTGAATGGTATACACCTTGTGGAACGGGTCCCAGTGACTCCATGTCGCTGGCTCTTCATGCTGCTCAGGCATCGGCATACCTGGCAGTGTCAGGACTTGGGAGCGATCAATCTCGCGACTCTGTAGCTTGAATGCAATCGTTTCGTACGGCTCCGCTGCGACAAGCAAGTACTGCCACGCTCGATTAGGCGCTTCCTTGCGCTGCTCAAAACTGCTCATAAACCGATGCAATGGCATGACATCCGCCTTAATCTCTGGTAGATTCACTTCGAATAGCAGACCCACTCGTCCGCTAGTCGTCTCGCGATAGTGCCGTGTCGCCTCGTCTTCGTCAGACGTCAGTGCAGGAAGGACGGGTTCGCGGATCTTGGTAATTTTGTAGCCAGGCCGACCAATTTTGACAAACTGCTTCTTGGGCATCTCAGGTGCAGGTGCAAGCAGAGCAGACGTTGCTTTGTTCGCCGAATCGTTCGACCGAGCATCCAACGCAGCGCGACGCTGCAGGTTCGCTTGGTGCTTCTTGCCCTGCGTATGGGCGAGGTACGAGCCTTCATTCGCATGCATAGTCAAGCACAAACGGCACTCGATCCCACCCAGATGATTCCGTAGAATGTATGGATCCTGGTAGATGTAAGTTGATCGCGGGGGCTACACACTTTGGAAATATCAATCGTCTCCATAGCGAGACGACGAAGCCGTTCACGACGGTCAATCGCCGCCTCGCTGGCGCTGGCAATGCCTGCACCTTTGTTGCCTGCGCGGTTTTGGTAGTCTATGTCGTTAGGACGGAAAATGACATACCCATGACAGGGAACCACTTCCACACGCCACCCCTGGCGTCGTGCGAACAAAAAAGCGTAAAGGCGCGTCGTCGACCCCGATCGCTGCGGCACGTGAGAGCGTGGCCAGGCCCAGCGAGGCCTGGCCAAGGCTGGGCAGGGCCCTCCACACGTAGATGTGTTCGACAAGACTCGGCCGAATGAGGCAAGTTTGGTGGAGTGAGCGTCTACTACGCGTGCCGTGGCCACGACTGGAGAGAGGGTTGTTTGTCCTCACCACGACATCATGGCTGCCGTCGATGGCATGACGACGATGACAACGACGACTACGGAGCCGATCGGTATGTACAGGTCATGGTAGGCGCTAACAAGGCCAGGTATTTCGAACCTGCCGAATCAGGTATGTATATATGATCGCCTTCGCTGCAGTGTTCCTGTGCGAAGGGTCTCAGGACACTTGCTAACCGAGTAGCGTCACCGTATTTCGTCCCGCAATGTTGCCAACTTTACGTTGATGGTAGTTGGCGAAAGTGGTACTGGTAAGACGACATGTACGTATCCCGCTGTGGCTCACGACAGTGATCAACACACTCTTCCGCACCGAGCTGGCCAGCCCGAAGAACTACGCACAGCGTCACACGGCGCAGCTCGACAAGTCCGTCGATGTGGATGTGATCCATGCCGAGCTGGAAGAGAAGCAGTTCCGTGTGAACCTAACGATTATCGACACGCCTGGCTTTGGTGACTTTGTGAACAACCGCGACTGCTGGGCGCCGCTGGTTGACTTTATTGACGACCAGTACGAGGCGTACATGCGCCAGGAACAGCAACCGGTGCGCAAGCAGATGGTTGACCGCCGTGTGCACGCATGCCTGTACTTCATTGCTCCGACGGGTCATACGCTCAAGCCGCTGGATATCGAGACGATGAAGCGTCTCTCGACCCGTGTCAACCTGATTCCTGTCATTGCTAAGGCCGATACACTGACCCCGCGCGATCTGGCCATCTTCAAGGAGCGCATTCGCGAGGTCATTCGCCTGCATGGTATTCGCGTGTTTGCGCCGCCGGTCGATGCGATTGACGAGGCCAGTGCAGAACACGCTCGCTCCCTCATGGCGTCGATGCCTTTCAGCATCATCGGTAGCAACAAGGATGTGCGCACCCGCGATGGCCGTGTTGTGCGTGGTCGTGAATACCTCTGGGGTGTGGCCGAGGTCGAAAACGAGCACCACTGCGACTTTAAGAAGCTTCGCTCGCTCCTTATCCGAACACACATGCTCGACTTGATCACGAATATGGAGGAGCTGCACTACGAAAACTACCGCCAGACGCAGATGGAGACGCGCAAGTTCGGCGAGCCGAAAGTGAAGAAGGTGGAGAACCCGCGCTTCAAGGAGGAGGAAGAAGCGCTGCGCCGCAAGTTTACCGACCAGGTGAAGCTCGAGGAAGGCCGCTTCCGCCAGTGGGAACAACACCTGATCGCCGAGCGCGATCGTCTAAACAAGGACTTGGAGACAGCGCATGGTGCGATCAAGCAGCTCGAGGCGGAGATCGAGGCCATGCAGATGTCGGCGCGTGCGCCAAGGAGGTAACGGTGGTACCCATAGTGTGTGATAGATGGATTCCTTGTATCGAATGACCCCTTTCCCCTACTGCGCTCTATTTATACCTCCTCTTCCAGTTCTTGAACCAGTTGTGATTGCCGTAGCAGCATATCTTCTTCGAGTTCCAGCTCCAGGGCCATCGTAGCCGCCTCGGCATCGTCCTGGCACCAAAGGGCCTCTTCATCCAAGTCAGAGCCTGGTTTCGCCGTCGTCACCAAGGGCTCCGCCTTGATTGGCGCGGCTTTTGATGCGGTAGGCGCTGTGGTCGCCTCTCGCCTGGCCGAGGCACGCTCAGCCGCAGCTTGCTTCGCAGCAGCGGCTTGCCGGAGCCTCGCTTGTTTCTTTGCTTCGTCGTCCGCTGCAGATGGAGCAGGGCGTTTCATGCCTTGGACATCCGCATGTCGATGCAGATCACTCGCCTGCAGTGGCATCGATGGCACAGGCATTTTTAGCACATCGCGTGCGTATTGTCGGTCATACAGACAATTTCTGCATGTGAATAAAACCGCAACGTACCCCAGCAACCGTCCAAACGTTTTCAAGCCACGCTTGATCGAGTCAGTGATCGCCTCCTTCTTGCATTTCTCCAGCGCGGCATGCTTGCCGCGGATGCCTTCCGTGTGGCCGTACCCCACATCCTCATGGTATGTCCCATCACGTAATGTAATCCTCACAATGGCACTCACGCCACAATTGCATTTGCCTGTCTCAGGGTGTATATCCAGCTGCGAGTCAGCGCTCGTCACACGTACATAGTCCACGTCCAAACTCGTGACACTGGTGGACCATCCATTGAACCCAAAGATCTCGTTCGCCAAGTCCACCGCTTTCCATCCCTCAATGTACGTCAGTTTGGAGCCTGATCTAAGTCACCCTACCCTACGTACCACCACCAGGGCCAGGTCGTTGACTCAGGTATTCTGGGCCAAGTCGCTGGTTCAGCTTGGCCTGGAGCGTAGCGAGACGCGTGGCGCTCCATAGCGACAGACCCGTTTCAGGATCGATCGCTGCGCTCCTAGCCGCATCAGGCTCCGAGGCGATACCGCCCACGCCAGCTGGGAACGCATCACGGGCATATGCATGCTTAGCATCAAACCCAAACGGGGTGCCTGCCCCCTCGCTCATGACAGCGTACCACGACGCGTGCCTAGCCACCGCGTAGGCGTGTTGGTCTTTTGTATGTCACGTGATACGGTCCTCGCCCCAGGACGCTACCATCTACCTAAACTTGATGTACAAAATAAAGACGAAGAGGAGTACCAAGGCACCGACACTGGAGTGAGAGAGACGTATACGTACGGTGCATACTTGCGAATCATTGCATCCACGTTGATCTTGCGAGCAGCGCGGCGGTATTTCAGCGACTCATCGCGAAGCGAGGACGACATCGAAGACATGTCTGTTGTGAGTGCATGAATACGTACGGTCCAAACTATCACCACGCCATAGCAAATCTTCCATATTCTTCGTCATAATCTTCTGGACATCTTGCAAGTCCTCATTCAATCGATCCAAGTGCGAGCCAGCCGCTGTCTGTGCGGTACGAGTGTCCGCGTACAAGCGCTTCGTACGTTGCATAAACGTATCAAATCCCACAAATGCATAAGGACGCAGATTTCGTTGATGGACCTGACGGCTGTAGCTCATCTCAAATTCCTTCGAAAGCTCATCAAGGTAGGCAAACGCCAGCTTCCGAGGGTACGAGCGATCAGTAATGGTCAAAAATACCACTGCATTGGGATCACTGGGCGGCGGATGGATAAGGTAGCTGCATGTTAGCACATTACATCAACATACTGAAACGTCATGGAGCCGCCATCAATGCTGCATCGCGTCTCGGACGAAGGAGAGATTTTACGGAAGACAATTTTGGCTTGCTGTTTGTGCTGTACCAGCTCCGGATCCTGGTCATCATCCACACTCTGAGCAAGTGGGAGCGAGTCAGACACACGCACAACTTGCGTCGATCGGACCATGGCACCTGACAACACACACACTTCAAGGCTCGTCGCCAGGGACTGGCACCGCGCGCGACAGAGGCCCTCATGGGGCCACGTGGCTAGGCAGCGGAGGGACGAGGAAAACCTCTACGCTGCATTGCCTGCCAACGACCGCTGCGAAAGACACTTCTCTCTGAAGTCCCATTGCAAGGAAAAAAGTAGTTTCCTCTACGATGGGTGATCATATGACACAGTCGGGTGATGAATACGCGCCGTTTTCCCGGCTGATACTCGATCTCCGTGGCGTATGCTTCGTCATTGATCGCGAAACGCTCATGAGTCTCCCTGAATCCATTTTGCTGTGTCTGTTTCCGAACGGTCTCTTACTCCCTGATGTGGGAGACACAACAGGTGATATGAGCGAGGAAAAGCAGGTGATTTATGTGGACGTATGTATAATCCGCTCTAACGTACCCAGGCCGATGCACAATGCTTGCAGTTTGTTCTTTCTTTTTTCCGCCAGGCCCAGGAATACTTTTATGGGACAGAGACTGTGCCGGGCGTATACCAAGGTACAGGCCTCAGTGCTAACTACATGGACTTTGGCGATCCGTTGGGGGGTGGGATGGCCAATGGTTTCGGTCAGCCATTCTACCTGCCGCTCTTCCATAAGCAAGCCGTCATTGTGCTACGGGAAGAGCTTGAGTACTTTGCACTTCCTCCCAAAAGCATGGCACGCACAGCAGCCATACCTAATGCGTCGCCCAATGTACCGCCGAATGCATCAGCGGAATTCACGCAACTTAAAGAGGGTTGTGGTGAGGCACTCTTGCATCGCCAGCAGATTTTCACGGCGTTGCAGCGCAATGTCAACAAAGAAAACAACGTGGCTGAGCAGCATTTGATTGATATGCTGTGTATGAGTGGCTTTGAGGCGGAAGATATGTGGGGCTATCGCGCTCGGGAGCCTGCGCGATGTGGTATTACAAGTACGGCGATGGTACTCCTAAAGACCGGCGTTACACACCCAGGCGAACTGCCAGAGGGTCGTCAAGCCAATATACCATGGCCACGCAAGCCGATTGGTGTGCATCGTGCCGGCATTATGATGGAGCGAGGTCTCCCTGCGACGCCCGCGGAAGCAGAGGAGCTTGGCGAATGGATGGACGATGGCCAGGGTGGCTCCCTACGGGTGAACCAGGCACAGCTGGCTACGACGCAAAAGCTCCTTTTGTTCTGGCGGAAACCGGCGGTATGTACCTATCGATGACTGACAGTGTAGCGCAAATGCTGGTGGGATGGCATTCACGTTGTGGTCCCTACGCCGCAGCCTCAATCAGAGCGTGAGGCAGCCCCGCCAAGTCTGCTCGCCACGATGTCGCCCCAAGAACGCGCATGGTTGGAACAGGGCAAGGGCCGTATTGTGCGTGTCTGGGTCCGGCGTGTATGGACGCTGGAAGTCAGCTTGGTACGTGTGCGACACGTTAGACTAACGCTATAGATCTGATGGATATACCCCTCTCCCTATCACGTAAAGATTTAAATATTCGTTTATATGCATGTATAGGGCGGCCAGGAGCCTGCCACGGCAGGATCCTTACGCCATGACGGACAATTGTCGTGACCATACACTTTTCACCCTAGCAAGCTGCAAGGTCTCGTTGGCTGGCCTAGTTCACCCAAGCGAAAAGAACGAATCAAGGGGCAAATATGGTGGCTGGCAAGCAGGCGGGTAGTACGTTTGCCTCGTTTTTGCATAAATCAGCTACATGAATAGGTTTCATTGATAAATGATCCTTGTTCCGCCAATCACAGTGGATTATGCAATGCAAGGCCATGAATAAAGTAGCCTCCACAGACAGGGCCAAAGTTCGGCTGCATTCACAAGGGCCAGAACGTGGGGGACTGCTAAAAAAGGGCCTTGTAGCTGCACGAGCAGAAGAATTGATTGATCCAGCGTGATCATTCAGCTGCGACGAGAAGGGGCAACGATTCCGCTCGCGCATAAACACGTTGGTCTCGCTTTCGCAATGCCACATACAAACGCGCCTTCCAAGCGATGGTCTCAACGGCTGGATACCGACATCTGCAAGCCACTTCCAAAGACGCCCAAAGAACACAGCCCTGAGGCGGTGTCGACTGGTATGTCAAGACAGCCCTCGAGCATGGGTCATACACACCCACACCCGCTGACAGCCATGCGTGATATGCCATCGCCGTGTGCAGTAAACCGGATGCGAGCGCTGCCGGAGCCACCCAGCATGGAACGCAGCTACTCGATCCCGGTATCGACTCAGAAGGAGTTGGAGCGACAGCACCGGCTTACGCAGATGCTTCCAGCCAAGTCAAGGTCGCTGGATACCGGGATCCAAGCCCATGAGCTGGCAACGGCGCTACACAAGCTGCCATTGGCCAGCCCTATCATGAAAACGGCAGAAGAGCGAGACAAGGAGTATGGCTGGCAAGTGTGTCCGAGAGACTGCTGGTGGCTCTATGGCTGGCCGACCAGTGGAAACGGCATGACGTTGAGTGAGGCCAAGTACAGAGATACTGAGTGCTCCACGCCTTCCATGATGGATGACACAGATTCTGTGAGCACGCATTCATGCGCGACATGGTCGCGCAAACATTCATCGTGGACGGCACCGCCCCGTCATGTCGACATTTTGATCGAGCGTCCACACTCGACTAAGCCAGCAGGCGCCGAAGTCGTACCGATCCACCGCCTTGCGCCAGAACCGCCCGTGTCTGTGGATGTGCCTGGACTCGGTGCCATTCAGGCGCCTACCGAGGTGCTCTCGACGCAATACGCGGAAGACGTATTGTCGCCCTGTACGCCTTTGCATGCCGACACCCTTGCTCACATGTCACAACAGACGGTGCTACCTGCCGTAGTAGCGTCAGATATGGAACCACTCCCCACCATGGCCGAGCCTATACCTCGCACATGCCGGCCATTTTATGTACACCCTGACCATGTGTTTTAAACAGTCTGGACTCACCCATCTATGATTAAGAAAATGTGAAAATTACGAGATAGGGAAGATGAAGATAGTTGTCTACGATGCCTTTTGCATGCTAAGAATCTCATCGGCCATGGCACGCACAGCCTCCTCGCTCGTCTGCCTATCCTCCACGGCAGATTGCATCTGTTGGCCTACACCAAGCGGGTACCGGCGGAACAGTTGAACTTTTGAGGCCACACCGGGCATTTCATGGTGTCGGAGGAACTGGAGCCATCGGTCGACAGTTGCGTCGCTCGCATCATAAATTTTAATGCTACGTCGGTGTGTCCGACGCCAAAAGTTTTCCATCGATTTTTTATGCACAAATGGACCGCGCGGCACAGTCCACAGCGACGTCTGCACTGGCAAGCAGGCAATGCCGCCGGTCGGTATCTGGAAAGCATGCGCTGCGCGCATCGCGAAATCAGCGAAGAAATCTAGATCAAAGGTCTTGCGGCGGTATGATGTAAGCTGGATCGTCGCAACATGAATGCCATGTGTCTGGGGAGGCGATTGCACGTCCGGGACGAGGTGTTCGAGGTGCTCGGAGGTCGTCGCTACGTCAGACGTGGACGTAGAGGAGGAGGCTGTACGCCGCGTCTCTGCCGGGACATTGGCAGGCGAAGATGAGGCAGTAGCAGCCTTACCTGCCTCTGCCGAGAGTACTCGCGAGTGCGTACTAAAGGCCCGTGTTGCTCGTGGGACGAGCGTACGCAGCAACGACATGCTGGACGCGATGCAAAACCGCACGTCGAACACCTGAGCGACCAAGCGACCGTCGAAGAAATTATGTAAGCGACCGGCCGAGGAGCCTAGATGAAAAGGGGGTATCATAGGGACTATGAGAATTACGAGGGCGCCGAAATCGCCGGGGCTAGCATCGACAGCGGATCTGCGCGGACCGGCGGTTCAGCATGAACGTCTGGGAGTGTTGTAGATGTGGCTGAGGCGGCCGGCATGGCAACAGACACAGCCGGCCCAGCTTCCGATGCAGCGGCGGATGGCTCGTTGGGCGACGCCGTGGGCGAGGCTGGCGGAGGCGTGGCTGGCGCCGTCACCTTGACAGAGGGATGCTTGGCCTCACGGGCCAACCGAGCCTTCTTCTTGCGTTCGTACGCCTCACGCACCGCCTCGCGAATGATACCAATAGCATGACTGCCCTCTTCCACGTTCGCCATCGCCGTACGGAGCAACGCACGGACTTGATCAGGGGTCCAGATCAGGTTGTAGGACGTACTGTAGTGTGCTGTCGTAGGATCAAAGCCTGGCTGCACGGCATTCGGTAGCAGGGGACAATACACAAAGTTGATGTCGGGCTCACGATCCGTAGATGGCCCATTCTTGGTCCGCCATCCATCAAGACGCTGAGCGTACTTGGGCTCGAACTTGGCGCGGATCTGGGCGGCTTCATTCTGCACGGCCTGCTCGACACTCTCAGGCGACTGGTCAGACGACGATGTCATGGGCTTCGGCGCAGTTCGTGGCGCCTCGTCCCTATCAATGGGCTCGCGGGCATTAGGGTGCGCCTTGATCTCGATGCCGACTTCACGTCCAAATTCATGGATACGCGCGATAGCAGCGCCAGTCATCACATCCGACGAGGCATCGAAAGAAATGATGACATCCGCTTGACGCTCTTCACGAGCCAATACATGGTTGGGCAGATTGTTCGAGAGACCACTGTCCATCAAACGCAGGCGACGCGTGTGCTCCCACTTCCACTGCCGCTGACGCGGTGGTTCCTCCGGCTCGTCCATCTCATGATGTCGAGCAGACAGGTCTTCGAGGGGCGCCATGAACGTCTCAGGGTCGTTCTCAAACACGGACGTCGACACAGAGGCATCACTACCACGCCGTGGACGCAGTGTATGCTCCATGGCAAGCTCGGGCAGACGCGGCAGCTGTGAGAAGAACGCATTCATCTGCGCTGTCGTGGGCTGCAAGAACGTGGAAGGCGACATAGCTGCGGGAGACGGCGGGGTAGGCATGGGTGCTTTTGTAAAGTCGATGGGCGGGGTAGATGTACCCTGGTACGGCAGATCGACGGGCGACGTTGGCTGCGTGGGCGCAGTCGACGCGTCTTGAGTGGGTGCGGCCGACATGTCTTGCGTAGACCCGGCCGATGGCGACGAGGTCGACGGAGGAGCAAGCACATCATCGTTCTCGGCCATGTCGACCACAATGTCGTCCATACCACGGCCATAAAAGGGATTCGGCTCGTCGGCGGCCCGAATGGGATTGCCCCATCGCTTCTCCCACTGCTTCATCATCACGAAATCGTTGATCCAGCCAAGAAGAGTAGACATGACCGTGCCCTGGGGAATGGACGCAAGCATGGTAGAGATATACGCCGTCAGGGGGCCGGCTGGCGCTCCTGTGCACTGCCCCGCAATCGTTGCGAGCATCTGTTCCGGCGCGCGTATGAGAGATTTTCCGTTCTCGAACGGACGACCATACGCCCATGTCGGAATCCATGCACCAATATTGCGGCAGCCCAATTCCAAGGGACTGATTTCGTACCAGTCGTAGCCACTGCCGACCAACGGCGGGTGAGACGCACCGGACGCCGAGTCTGGGCTGGGATGCGGACGCCAAACACGACGAACGCCTGTGAGAATCGGGATCGGCTGCAAACCCTGATCAAGTTGGCGTCGTTCCCATACTTTCGACCACTGGAACGACTTACGACTCAAACCCTCGGTCGGTTTGTACTTTGACCAAAGCCAGTGCTCATGCGAGACGGATTCGGTATCGCCACTAGGACCATTGTACGAGTAGTCTGTGCCAAGCAGCGATAGCGGACGAGGGAGGAATTGGTACGTCAGGACAAGCATCGCGTAAAAGTCCATAATACGGCAATGCATCTTCTTGTTCCGAGCCTTGCGCATAAGCGGGCCTAGCAGGTAGTAAATACCTCGTGATGAGCGTGCGACACGGTCCATCGCCTGAAGACTCATGGGATGCGCTTCCTCGTTGGCCATGGCCATCATATGCGCTATCATAATGTCCGTCGAGCCCTGCGCAATGGTATACAGAGCCGCCAACGTCCAGCAGGAGCCACTCACCGACGAGCTCCACATCGTGCATTGCCACAAACCGGTGTTTTCAGCTTCCTTGATGAAGCCTGCGTAGCCGTACATGGCACGGTAGCCACCGCCTGAACCGCCGATCGCGATCAGCGGCACGTCTTCAGGGTGAACATACTCATCGTCAGGCAGCTGGAGGAAGTGTGCCAATGCATTCGTGCCTTCTGATGACATGAGGACCTGGCGCTTCGCAATGGCCATCCTCTCGTCGGGATGCAGTTCCGACGAACATCGCACTTTCGCATCCCAGTCCAGCTCCGGAAACGTTTCGCGGTCCGCCTCGTCCAGCTTGAGAAGGCCACGTAGATGCGCCATATCCTCCCACCGCAGTTTCCAGCGCTCCAGGAAAGGAATCGAAGGCATGCGTGTGGGCGGCGCGAGACTCAGCGGGATCTGCGGCGGGGGGAACAGGAAGGGGAAACGACGCTCCTGCCACCAGTGTTGTAGCGACGCAGGCATAAACGATGAATCTGCAGCACGGCCTTCACGGCGCGTTGTCGCACTGGCAATCAAGGCCTGCATTCGGCCCCAGGACGACATGCCATGTCCACCCTCGGTCGATTCATACCACGTCCACGGCCCATTCGCATTGAGCCGCGACGAGAGGGGACGCGCCGCGAAGATGGTCACGAGTGTGCAAATAATATAGCATTTCAAGAACAGGTAGCTTGGCGATGCACGAATCACCTGTAAGAGTGTCATGCTCCCCGCACACTACCGCGCTCAGTGAACAAGCTGTATCGTGGTTTCGTCCGAAGACCCTACGACGCTGCTCTACCAAAAAAATTGAGCGCCATGCACCCAACGCGGCCACCGCGTGCGGCTATGCGCACCTGTCCCACGTGATGCACCCACGTGCTAGAAGCCCAAGGCTAGCATCGTCCAGGGCAAATCTTCGTCGTCTTGGTCCGTGCGCGACGACGCATCCAAGTCGGCGAGCAGCGTATGCAGCCGATGCAGCGCCTGTGTGAACAGGTCAGGGTCCACGCCCGGCATGGAGACAGCGGTAACTGTCGTGGCAAGGGAGAGCCGGGTTGATGTAGATGCTACTGTGGACGGCGCCACTTTACCCATCTCCGACTTGGCATCGTCCTCGTCCTCCTCGGGCGCCTCTGCCTCCATCTCCTTGTCCAGACGCATCCGGGCCCGTTGCACTTCATCCGCACTGATGGGCTGCGCCACTGGCTTAACCTCCGTATTGTCTTTGGGCAGCTTGTCTGCAAACGGTGCTAATGCCTTGTCGAGCTGCGTAGCGTCGACGTCCAAGGCCACAGCACGCGCCGCACGAACTTCACGCTGTGCTGCCGAAATGGAGGCGCCTAGCTCGTCAAAGTGCTTGTAGAGTGCGCGCTCGCGAGTTTTTCCCAGATTGATTTCCGTCTGTGTGAATGTTTGCAAGGCGCGGCATTGTGCATACGACGACTCTATCGATTTCACCAGCCCATCTTGGTCCAGCCGATTACGTTTCTTGTCTGGCATGCGCGATAGGTCGACCAACTCCATGACAGGCGCGCGGACCACGAATTTTTGGCGCATACGTGCCTTGGCAATCCACGTGTAAAAGTCACCCAGCAGGACTTTGGCACGTAGTAACATGGGTGTAATGCGCTTCGAAAACTTGGTGAGACTTGCTGGAATCAACCGATCGCGGTTGTCATTAGCGATGCCAAACTGAATAGAGAGCTCCAAAATCTCGCGCAAGATCTTCATGATGGTGACGGTATTTTTTTCGGCAAAGTTCAAGGCCGATCGCGCGCGTTGCTCGCGCTTCACTTCTGTTGGAATGAGCTTGAGAAAGAGCTGTCTAATCCGTACTTCACGGACCCATGCACGTAGCACAGTATGCTCACTGCCATATGGGAACATTTCGTCACCGATCTCGTCGATGCGGCGCTGCAGCGCTGCAGACTCGATCGCAAGACGTACGAGGTCGGTACGTCGCGTCTCGAGACGCTGAAGTTCCGTTTTTGCGTCGTTCAGCGATTGAAACGAGGCCTCCATCTGCTGGTGCGAGGAGGTGGCAGCCTCATGCGCTTGTGTTGCCTTGGATGACCATTTTGAGTGCTTCGGCGCGAGCTTGGTCACGACCGATTTGCGCAGCCGATTCGATTCTTTTTGCTTGGTTTCGCTATGGTGAGACACTGTGATACGTACGCCTCCGCTTTGTGACGTGCATACGCAGCCGTACGAGACTGTATCGTGCCGTTGATCTTCCATATGGCGACCTTGGTCGCCTCCTGCTGGGCCGGTACATCGCCCATGCGCTCCAATGCGTCTGTCCGTGTTAGATAGTTCCGTACGTACGGAAACATTGTAGAAACTAGCGTCGAGTCAGATAGACGGGCACGTACCTCTTTCCTTTGGCTTGACCTCGTGGAAGGTCGTATGGTACCGACAGACGACGCACTCCGTAATGTCGCCGTGTCCGACGCAAGCGCGTCGGGCGGATCGGCCAGGCTCATTAGGTGGAGAAGAGAAGGAGTGGGTTTCGATGGGCAAGTGGAGTAGGCTTCGTTCCTTACTACGATGGACGACGAGGCGGGGCGGTCTGACGGTCTGGAGGCAGGGGCGGTCTATCGCTACCAGCAAGAGATTGCGCAGATGGTGCGTGCGGCGTACACTGACTGTAGATGTTTGTATCGACTGAGATCGACAATCCCGATCCTCGAGTGACACGGCTGATTGAGGATATTGTGCGCAACCAAGTGATTGAAATGGTACGTCCTGCCTCACACACTCACCGCAGATCATTCAGTCGCGACGTCTAGCGCAGCGGCGTCAGTCCAAGTACCTCGCTCCGGAGGACTTGATCTTCCTAATCCGGTACGATCGTGCTAAAGTGAATCGACTGCGTACCTACCTCAGCTGGAAAGACGTGCGTAAGAATGCCAAAGACAGTGGCGGCGATACAGCCGGCGGCGGCGGCGGCGGTGCAGATGGCAACGATGCTATTGACGAAGCGGGCGATGATAGTCCGCTGCGTGTAAACAAGCGCAAGATGCGGTTGCCATGGGACCTCAGTTCTGTGTTTAGCGACTTTCCTCGTGTGGCCGGCGCACCTGCTGACGAGGGAGACGACGACGATGAAGATGCGATTGAGACGAACGAAGACTCGCTTCGTCGCCTCAAAGCGGCTGATGAGACGACGCGGCGCATGACGCGTGAAGAGTATGTGTTTTACTCGGAATGCCGTCAAGCGTCCTTTACATTCCGCAAAGCCAAACGCTTCCGTGAATTCATCCATGCAAATCTCTACTTGGACGTCAAGCCCAGCGACGATACCATTGATATCCTGGGCTTCCTAGCGTTCGAAGTCGTCCATGAACTATGTACACGTGCCATGCGTATCAAGCAAGAATGGACAGAACGTGCTCAGGCTGTGCGTGGATCGCATGGCGTATCGAACGACGACGAGGATATCGATGTAGGGTGCTCGCTCTTTAGCCTGCCGCCCAACACAGAGCCGCCGCTAGAAGCATGGCATATCCGCGAAGCCTTTGCAGAGCTCCAGCGTGAGCACAGCATGACAGATATCGGCCGCGGGACGGCCGGGCCTGCCGGCGGTCTGCGGCGGACCCAAGTGTTTGTTATTTAGGCGGCGGCGGCATGGCTGCTTGCTCGTACCGCTTTTGTGCCGCAGCGCGGCCCTGCGCTTGATACCGCGCGTGAGATGGACCTTGGCCATACGTCTCCGCATCCAATAGCCCTGTACTTCCTAACCCTGCACGACCAGTCGCGACGCGCGGCACAACAGGTGCTTGCGTCGGCATAGTCGTATCGGACTCTTTCGCCATGCGCGCCAGCATTTGGTAGCCAACATGCTGGGCATCGAGCGGTTTCGAGGACGTCGTGGGTATAGTGTCAGATACGTGCTGAGATCTAGGCACACTCGATGGAGGCTGCATCGTACGACGTACGGCCGCGCGGTCGCGATAGCTCGAGGGCGGCGCTGTCGTCGCGGCCTGCTTGTCCGGCATAGGCAGTATGGCATGCTTCAAGGCACGCAGTCGTTTGCGCCGGTCCTGCTCAACCTGCCATCGCGAGTGCCGCGAGGGGTGCGAAGAGGGTATCGCGTCTGCCTGCGTAGACGATGCCGCAGGCCGGCTGGGCTGCGCCAGCGGGGCCACGGAAATCTCATTTGTGCCATCTTCTTTGACAGCACACTTGTCGCATATCTCCCAGGGACTCGAGTGCAGATGTACTTCGAACGTCGTGCTTTGCACTCCGATCCGTATCAGGTCCCAGTGCTGCAAGTCGTACGGCGTGCTGGCATGCTTGGCCTCCGAAAGTCGTACGAACTGTGACGTAGGCACAGCAGCTAGCGCACTAGCCGCTGTCGGCTTGCCTCGGCGACAAACGTACGTTCCATGCATGGACCCTGTATCGGATATCGAGTAGTATATAGGCCCACGTGTATTGGAAAAGATGTTGGCATGGTGCTTGCTTACCTCCATCGACGGCAAGCGAAGTCGTGCCGTAAACGTCTTGTCGCGCCCGATACTCACACCTCCGTGCCGACCATCGATGATAGCGACGGTCTTGTTGCGTGGGAGCACATCCGACGCAAGTTTGACGAGCCGGAGAAACGGATAGGGCTCACTAGCTTCCTCCGTCGCCATGCAAGCGTTGTGGTCGTGTGGAGAAAAAGAGGCCGAATTTCGCGTCGACGTACGCACGCATGCATGGGCTGCCCATGCCCGCTTGGGACACTGAGTCCGCTAGAAGCCAGCCAGGACAGGCTTCCAGGGCATGGAGTGCCAGATAACAGACTCCTTCACGCAAGCATCCTGGGGAAACCAGATCGACCCAAGCATGATGGACTACCCTAAGTGATTATATAGAGATGGCTCGGCACAATCTGCCATGTAGGCAAGATGC